>NW_025966364.1:41713-50000 GCF_021869965.1 Rhincodon typus
CTGCTCCTCTGATGCTGCTTGGCCTGCTGTGTTCATCCAGCTCTACACCTGGTTATCTCAGGTTCTCCAGCATCGGCAGTTCCTACTATCTCAGAAATGTTACATACTGTTTTCCAATATCTCCTCTGTACATTAAGTTTCCTTGCCTTCCTGAAAAATTGTGCTTTTCTCATTCCTATGATAGTTAATTATTTTCCAATGCTGATAAAATGATGCTCTTTCCTACTCGTGGTGGGGATAATGAAAGGGATTTATATTTCCTTCTTTCATGGGATATGGGGATCACTCGCTGTATTTGTTGCCCATTCCTAACTACCGTTTAACTGATTGACTTGTTAGGCCATTTCAGAAGAGTCAACTACATTCTTGTTGATCTGGAATAAGCCAGACCAGGTATGCACAGCAGATGTCCTTCCCCAAAAAGATATTAGTGAACCAGATGGGTTTTTACAACACCAGATACCTGTCATGGTCACCACTACTGAGACTAGCTTTCAAAGCCATATTTATTGACTTTAAATTCCACCAGCTGTCATTTGTACCAAGGTCACCAGAGAATTACTCAATGCCTCCAGTTGTGAACTTAGTGATATTACCATTATGCCACCATCACAAGGCTCCAGCAATACTTCTGTGCAGTCTAATGTGGTGGCCACATCCATTCACCAACTTCTCAAATACTTTCCCTCTGCCTTATGTTTCAGTTAAAGCAGACTGAATAATTGAGGACAAACAAAGCTCTCCAAAATGGCTACAGAGATATTACTTCTATATTTGAACTGAGATCGTACTTAATTATTTCTAAATTCAAAATATTCAAATCATTCTGATGGCAAGTAGGTTGGTAGGGTAGCTAGTGTTAGAATAATTTCCTTTTGCCAATAAGGTCAGCCAGGACGAAGCAGCTCGCTTGATTGGCAACCCATCCCCAGTTGGCTCCCCCCCACTACCTACACACATTGGCAGCAGTGCGTACCATCTAAAAGATGCACTGCAGTAACTCACCAAGGCTCCCCTGACAGCACATCCCAAATCCACGACCTCCACTATCCAAATGGACGAAGGCAGTGGATGCATGGGAACACACCACCGCCGACGCTCTAAGGATAGCGGCAATTCAAGAAGGCAATCAGCACTGCTTTCTCAAAGGGAAATTAGTGAATGGAATTAACTGCTGGCCCAAATAGCGATGCCCACATCCTATGAACAAACTTTAATAAGCACAGCTCTACCACGTTCTTTCCCAAGTCTATAGAGGGAATATCTAGCTCTGTCTCACTATTCCTTTTACCATTTACAGACTTAAAAGCTATACTTGGTGTCACACTAACCAATTTATCTTGCCTTCCCTCCAATTCTTTTCACCGCTGTACTAGAACTCTGTCCTTTAGCGACATTCAAAAAAGTTCCACCTGATATAACAACATTGTTACCTCTAAGAACACATCAATAATTATTGTAGATAGTTTGATGCATTGGAAAATGTCCAAATAGTAATTAATTTTATCACAGTTGATCTGAAACAAAGTAGCACTACCAAAATCTAGTTAATTAACATGTAAATAAAATATCTTTACTGAAATTCTACACTGATTAGATGTGTCAACATTGTCTTTAATAAAGAAAATACAACATACAGGTTTGTTGTCTGCTATCCAGCATTTGCAGTAATCGCAGAGCTTCTTTGGTTGAGATTTCCAGTAATCAGCCCTGCAGAATATGTAAACAAAATAAGTTAATACGCTGATTCCCAAGAGTACCTTATAAGGAACATTAACATTACATAGTTGATACACAACCTATTCAAAAAACAAAAACAATAACCACTCTTCCTTTAAAAAAAATGGAGGACATCAATTACAAAACATCTCATGCAGCAGATAACCAGGTTAAGCTGCCTCAGTGCTTCCTTACATCACAGATGAGAATTTGCTGAGAACTCCCATACTGCACGTTACAAACTCCTATCATGCTTAGTGGTGGATTAGTGAGCAAATCTACACCTTAGAATAAAATATGGTGAAGTATCAAAACCATGAGATATTAATATGTTTACTGTATAATTTATTGCACCTAAAAACTTATTTGCAAGAGTTTATACATTCCAAATCTAACAAGAACCAAAACATTAATATTTTCATAAAGCCAAGTCTTAGATAGCATGTTCATTGAGGTGGTCATGCCATAGGTGTGGAATGCCAGTGTGCTTAAAAAAACAAAATACTGATGAAAATCCGAAAGGACTGCACAGCACCAGGGACCCGGGTTCGATTCCACCTTCAGGCGACTGTCTGTGTGGAGTTTGCGTATGCTCCCCATGTCTGCGTAGGTTTCCTCCAGGTGGTCCGGTTTCCTCCCACAATCCAAAGACGTGCAGGCTAGGTGGACTGGCCATGCTAAATTGTCCATAGTGTCTGGATGGGATACTCTTGAGGGTCGGTGTGGACTTGTTGGGCCAAAGGGCCTGCTTCCATACTGTAAGGATTCTATGAGAAGTTGCTAGAAAAGCTCAGCAGTTCTGGCAGCATATGTGAAGAAAAAAAAAATCAGAGTTAACGTTTCAGGTCCGGTGAGGAAGGGTGTTCTGAGGAAGGGTCACTGGACCTAAAACGTTAACTCTGATTTTTTCTTCACAGATGCTGCCAAAATACTGAAGATTCTGGAAATCAGAAATAAAAACTGAAAATGCTGCAGTAGCTCAACAGACCTAGCATTAGCTGCAAGAGAGAAACAGGGTTATAGTTTCCAGTCTGATGAGACTCTTGATATCCTATGCTTTATGATATGGCTCAGAATGGGATTCTTAGTTGTGTGATCTTTGTTGCTGATTTATGTTTTGTGCTGGTTTGACAAGAACTGGCAAAAAGACTGTAAAAGCACAAGATCAGTACACTTCACGCAGACGACATAGCTGGAGTGTGTTGCTGGAAATTTAGTGCAGTGTACAGGGGAAAAATTACTTTGTTCAGAGTTTGTACAGGCCTTTTTCAGGATTTATACTTTGTAAGGCTATATTCTTCAGCTCCAACTGATAGCTGCAGCTTTAGGGGGTCTGCTGATTGGGAAAACCAAGCATGCATAGAAACAGAAATTAGGAGGAGTAGGCCATTCGACCCATCAAGCCTGTTCTGCCATTCAATATGGCAAGCTCAAATCCCTAATCCCACCCTCCCCCTATATCCCTTGATCCCTTTAGCCCCAACTGCTTTCTGTGGCAGTGAATTCCATGGCTGACCACTGAGTGAAGAAATTTCTCCTCATCTCAGTCCTAAAAGGTGTACCCCTTATCCTTAATCTATGATCCCTGGTTCTGGACTCCCCATTGCTGGAAAAATCCTTCCTGCATCTAACCTGTCTAGTCTTGTTATAATTTTATAGGTTTCTATGCAATCCCCTTTACTCTTCTAAACTCCAGTAAATACAAGCCTAACCAACTCAATCTCAGGCTTGCCATCCCAGAAATCAATTTGATAAAGCTTCATTGCATTCCCTCTATAGCAAGAACACCCTTCCTCAGAAAAGGAGACCAAAACTGCACACAGTATTCCTGTATGTCCTGTATAACTGCAGTAAGACATCCTTGTTCCTGTACTCAAATATTCTTGCTATGAAGGTCAAACAATCAAACAGAGCCATAGCAGGAAAGAGATGCACTGATTCGTTCATGATTTTTTTCAAGTGTTTTTTTTTTTCGTAAGAATGAACTAATTGAGAAACAACAGGAATAAGTGAAAGTCAAGGCCAATTTAATAAAGGAATACAAGTGAGCAAAGTAGGGTAAGGGAATTACAGTTGGCACAAGGGAAGTAAGTTAATAATAATTATGCCTACTATGTTCTTTGTTTACAAAAGAGATTTTCTAAGGGGCTCGAAAGGAGTCATGGCAGCAGAGTTCGCAACCATGATATGTCCTCCTGTGTTACGTGGAAAATCATGGATGCTTCAGTTGTCCCTGGTGACCACATGTGCAAGTGTGTTCAGCTGCAGCTACAGGTGAAGTGCATTTTGGAGCTGCAGCTACTGTGGAGCATCTGTGATACTGAGCAAGTTATGTTCAATGAGGTGGTCATGCCACAGGTGCAGAATGAACAGGCAGCAGTTTTTTAAAAATTCATTTGTGGGATGTGGGTGTCACTGGCTGGCCAGCATTTACTGCCCGTCCCTTGTTGCCCTTGAGTAGATGGTGGTGAACTGCCTTCTTGAAGCACTGCAGTCCACCTGCTGTAGGTTGACCCACAATGCCATTACGGAGGGAATTCCAGGATTTTGACACAGCGACAGTGAAGATATGGCAATATATTTCCAAGTCAGGATGGTTAGTGCCTTGGAGGGAAGCTTGAAGGTGGTGGTCTTCCAATATATCTGCTGCTCTTGTCCTTCTAGATGGAAGTGTTGTGGGTTTGGAAGGTGCTGTCCGAGGATCTTTGGTGGATTTCTGTAGTGCATCTTGTAGATAGTACACACTGCTGCTACTGAGCATCAGTGGTGGAGGAAGTGGATGCTTGTGGATGTACTGCCGATCAAGCGGCTGCTTTGTCCTAGATGGAGTCAAGCTTCTCGAGTGTCATTGGAGCTGCACCCATCCTGGCAAGTGGGGAGTATTCCATCACACTCCTGACTTGTGCTTTGTAGATGGTAGACAGGCTTTGAAGAATCAGGGGGTGAGTTACTTGCTGCAGTATTCCTAGCTTCTGGCCTGCTCTTGTAGCCACTGTGTTTATGTGGTGAGTCCAGTTGCGTTTCCGGTCAATAGTAACCACCAGGATGTTGATAGTGAGGGATTCAGTGATGGTAACACCGTTGAATGCCAAGGAGTGGTGGTTAGATTGTCTCTTTTTCATGATGGTTATTTCCTGGCATTTGTGTGGCACAAATGTTACTTGCCACTTGTCAACCCTGGCCTGGATATTGTCCAGATCTTGTTGCATTTGAATATGGACTGCTTCAGTATCTGAGGACTCACAATTGGTGCTGAACATCGTGCAATCATCAGCAAACATCCCCACTTCCGACCTTATGTTGGAGGGAAGGTCGTTGATGAAGCAGCTGAAGATGGTTGGCCAAGGACACTACCCTGAGGAACGCCTGCAGAGATGTCCTGGAGCTGACCTGTTTGACCTCTTAACAACCACGAACATCTTCCTACATGTCAGGTATAACTCCAACCTCTGGAGAGTTTGCCCCCTGATACCCACTGACCACCAGGCAGAGTACAGGATGGCAGGTAGAGCAGGAATCCCCATTGCCATTTCTCTTTCTAACAGATATACCATTTTGGAAACTTTTGAGGGAAATGACTGCACAGGGAAAAACAGTGGCCGCCAACGGCATGGCACAATTGGCAGGTCTGTTCCAGAAAAGGGGAGGAAAAAGAATGGCAGGGCTAAAGTGGTATACAGGACTCAATTGTAAGAAGAATAGACAGGCATTTCTGCAGTCAAAGAAATGATCACTTTCCAGTGAACAGGAAAGATACAAGGGCAGGATTAAAGCGTATGCATGTAAAAATATGGAGTATAGTAAACAAAACTGGGGAACTGGAAACTGAAATTGCTCTGGGGGATATGACATAGTAGCATTGACAGAAATGTGGCTCAAGCCAGAACAGTATCCAGTAAGTATACTGTATCCAGGACTGGATACTTAACATCCCGGGTTATAAGAGTTTTAGCAGAAACAGGTGGGTCGCACTCTTGGTCAAAGATAGTATCATTGCCCTTGAATGAGCTACAGTTCCTGAATTAGAATCTATATGGATGGAGGTGAGAAACAGGAAGGGAGCAGTGACATTGTTGGGTATGCATTTGTAGGCAGATTATGGAAATTTACAGGACCAAGCAGGGTTGTGATAGTTGCTGATTTCAATTACCAATGGCAGACTGGTAAAAAGATAGAGTATGGGCACGGAAAGGGAGAAATTTCTGCAATGTGTGCCGGAGAACATTCTGGAAAAATAATTTCCAGCTCTACGAGGGAGGGGTTTGTGCTGCATCTGGTCCTGGGAATGAGATGGGTAAGTGGAGAACGTCAGAGTAGGGGAACATTTGGGAAATAGCAACCACAACATAAGCTTCAATATTAAGTTGTAAAAGGATAAAGATCAGTCAATGATTAAGGTGCCAGGCCGAAAAAGGGCAGATTTTAGAGGTCTAAAAGTTGGACTCAAACACATCGATTGGAAACGCATTTTGGTGGATAAAACAGTGCTGAAAAATGGGAGAATTTCAAAAGGGAGACGAATTGGGCGCAAGCTAGGTACATACCCATGAAAAATAAATACAGGTATCCAAAGTTAGAGTACCATGAATGACTAAGGGTGGAATTCATTACCTACATGAAGTAGTTGATGCCAAAACTTTGAATGTATTCAAGAGGCGGCTAGATATAGCACTTGGGGCGAATGGGATCAAAGGTTACGGGGAGAGACCAGGATTAAGCTATTGAGATGGATGATCAGCTACGTTTGTGAAGAATGGCGGAGCAGGCTTGAAGGGCTGAATGGCCTCCTCCTGCTCCTATTGTTTTGTTTCTATATTGATAAGAATATAAGGAAGAAAAAGGAGGCAAATGATGCATCCCGAAATAACAATAGCAACAGATATCAGGAAGAGTATCTCAAATGCAGGACAGAGACCGAGACTAAAATAGGCAGGCTAAGATGAAGCGCGAAGAAAGGATAGTATGCTAAAACAAACAGTAAAATGTTCTTCAAACATATTAATAGCACAAGATTAGCGAAGGATAGAGTGGGGCCCATAAGGGACAAGCAGGGAAGCTGCTCACTGAAGCAAAGGATATGGCAGACGTACTAAACGAATATTTTCCTTCTGTTTTTCCTGAATCAGAAGATGGCAACAATGGCCTACTCGAAAACCTGGATTTTCAACAACTGAACTTTTGAGTGATAGATAAAGAAGAGGTGCTAACAAGGCTGGTAGAACTCTAGATAGGGAAGTTGCCAGGCCTAGGTGGGATACCTCCCAGATTGCTGAGAGAGAGTTAAGGGAACAAATCACGGAGCCATTGACAGAAATTTTTCAGGAGTCTCTGAAGGCAGTAGTCCTGATGAACTGGAGGATTGCAAATTGACACCATTGTTTAAGAAAGGTGTCACAGACCTGTCAACTTGATATCAGTAGTGGGAGAACTGAGAGGCCATAATATGGGATAAGGTAAATATATACTTAGAGAAAAATAAATGAATATGAGACAGTCAACATGGCTTTGTCAAATGCAGGTTATGCCTGACAAATTTAGTGGAGTTCTTTGATGAGGTAGAGGAGGGTAGTGCTTTGAATGTTGGACTTTCAGAAAGCATTTGATACAGTGTCACGTGGCAGGTTGGTTCGCAAGTTAGAAATATTTGGGATCAATAGGTCTTTGGCAGCATGGATTAGAAGTTGGCCAAAGGATCGGGAACAGCAGGCAAGTATAGATGGTCATTTCTCAGAACAAACAAATTGAAAGTGGTGCTCTTTAGGGATTGGTGTTGGGACCCTTGCCTTTCTGATTTATGTAAACAATTTGGGGATTACTGTGGAGGGCAAAATCTCTTAATTTGCAGATGATACCAAGCTAGGGAGAATAGTGAATTGCAAGGATGGTGCTGAGCGACTTCAGAGGGATATTGACAAGTTGGCCAAATGGACAGACACCAGGCAGATGGAATTCAATGCAGAGAAATGAGAGGTACTGCATTTTGGTAGAAGAAACACAAAAAAAAAAATGCTCAGTGGTATAACTTTGAGGCAGTACAGGAGCAGAAGAACGTCAGGGTTCATGTATGATTGTCTGAAAGTGGCCAGGCAAGTTGAACCAGTTGGGAAAAGGCTTATTGGATCCTTGGGTTTATAGATAGAGGCATAGAGCATAAAAGCAAGAAAGTGATGCTACACCTCTAAAAATCATTGGTCTGACCACATTTGGAGAATTGTGTTCAGTTCTGGGCACCTTATTTAAGGAAAGATGTTAAAGCCCTGGACAGACTTGAAAGGAGATTTACTGGAATGATACCATGAGTGAAGGATTTTAGATACAAGGTAAGATTAGACAGATTGAGCTTGAGAAGGATATTCTACTTCCACTAGTTAATACGTCATTAACTAGGGGTCACAACTCCAAGACTGTCAGCAAGAAAGCTAGGAGTGAGATGAAGAGAAACTTCTTTCCTCAAGAGATTTGTTAGGATTTGGAACGCACTGCCTGGGAGAGTGGTGCAGGTACTTTCATAGGAGGTTACAAAAGAAAGCTGGATATATCTTTGAAAGGGATCAAGTTAGACGGCTGC
>NW_025966365.1:0-27577 GCF_021869965.1 Rhincodon typus
TCCTAAAGCAGTGGGAAGTATAGACGGAGTTATTGGAAGCAAGGTTTGTTTGCATGATGGACTGGGCTGTGTTCACAACTCCCTGTAATTTATTGCGGTCTTGGGCAGAGCAGTTGCCATACCAAACTGTGATGCATTGGATAGGATACTCTCTATGGTGCATGTATAAAAATTGGTAAGAGTCGTTGTGGACATGCCGAACTTCCTTAGCCTTCTAAGGAAGTAAAGGCATTGGTGCGATTTCTTGACTGTAGTGTTGACATGGATGGACCAAGTCAGTCTGGTGATACTTACTCCTAGGAATTTGAAGCTCTTGACCATCTCCACCTCAGCATCATTGATACATTGCCCTCCATTCTGCTTCTTGAAGTCACTGATTGGCTCCTTCATTTTGCTGACATTGAGGAAGAGGTTGTTGTCTTTACACCATGCCACTAACCTCTCTGTCTCTTTCCTGTACTCTGTCTCGTTGTTGTTTAAGATCCAACCCAATATGGTGGTGTCATCAGCAAACTTGTAAATGGAGTTAGAGCAGAATTTGACCACACAGTCATGAGTGTATGAGCAGTATAGTAGGGGACTAAGTATGCAGCCTTGTGGGACTCTGGTGCTGAAGGTTATCGTGGAGGAGATGTTGCCTATACTTACTGATTGTACACTGTGGGTCAGGAAGTCGAGGATCCAGGTGCAGAGTCCTATGTCACGGAGTTTGGAGATAAGTTTGTTTGGAATTATGGTATTGAAGGCAGAGTTAACGTCATTAAAGTAGAGTCTGACGTAGGTGTCCTTGTTATCCAGATGTTCCAGGGGTTGAATGTACGACCAGGGAGATGGCGTCTGCTGTGGACCAGTTGCAACGGTAGGTGAATTGTAGTGGATTAAGGCAGTCTGCAAGGCTGGAGTTGATGTGTGCTATTACTAATCTCTTGAAGCACTTCATAATGATGGATATCAGAGCCACTGGATTGTGGTCATTAAGGCACGCTGTCTGATTTTAATTTTGCACTGGGATGATAAATGTTAGAGAAAGTAGAGTTAACATTTCATGTCCAGTGACCCTTCTTCAGGACTCCAGTTAACTGAGCATTATGAAACATTAACTCTGCTTTTTCTCCTGAGATGCTGCCTGACCTGAGTTTTTCCAGCAGTTTCTGTTTTCGTTTCTGATTTCTAGAGTTCACAGTTCTTTGGTATTTTTTCTAGCTGATTGAAGTCACTTATCCCATATATGTACTATTCTAGTAAATCTCCCTAAATCCTTGACATGCTTTCTACATATTTTCATATCAACCTGTTCAGAGATGTAATTACACACCTCTGGAGTAGGTGGGATATTAGGCTGGGTCTCCTGGCTCAGAGGTAGGGGTACTATCACAAGCACCTCTTGACATGCTTTCTAAAGTGGTGCCTAGAATTGAACGCAATCACACCAGCTGGTGTCTAACTGTTGATTTATAAAGATTTAGTAAAACAGCTTCACTTTTGTGCTGTTTGTCACTTCACAAAGCCAAGGTTCCTGTATGCTTTTTTAAAATCAGTTTCTTAGATTATTCTATCACCTTCAAAGGCATATATGTGTACATCTTGAATAAGTGTTCCTGCACCCACTTTAACATTATACCATTCCCTTTATATTGACACTCCTCATTCTTCGTGTAGAAATGCATCACTTCAGAGTTCTGTTAAACTTCATCTGCTGTGTCCCTTTTTATTAATATGAACATAGGAGTTAAGATCAGAATTAGGCTGTTTTGCACCTTGAGCATGCTCTGCTGTTCAGTAAGATCATGGATGAGCTGATTATAATCTTAACTCCACGTTTTTCCCTACCCCCAATTATCTTTCAATTTCTTACTGATAAAGAGTCAATTCACCTTTGCCGTAAAATATTCAGATTTTGTTTACACTGTTTTTTTGTGGACGAAAGTTCCAAAGACTCATGGTCCTCTGTAGAAAAAAAGGCATTCTCCTTGTCTTCGCCTTAAATGAGTAAATTCTTAATTTTAAATGGTGATACCTAGTTTTAGAATCTCTTGAGATGTGAGTCCAAATCCCACTCATCCCATTGACCTTTCAGCCCCAAAAATCTTAGGGGAGTTAGTGGCTTAGTGGCAGTGTTACAGGACTAAACCAGAATCCCAGACCAATGTTAAGTGGGAATGCTGACTTGAGGCTCCATTCAGATCACTCATGATCTTATCAAATGACAGAGCAGGCTTGAGAGGCCTAAATGGCCTGTTCCTTCTCCTAATTATTGGTATGTTCAACAAAAGGGAATATAACTATTGTCACTTAACATTAAATGACATTACCATCACTAAATTCCCTACTATCAACATCTTGGCGGTTACTATGAACCAGAAACTGAACTGGACTAGCGATATAAATACAGAAGCTACAAGAGCAGGTCAAGGGACCAGGAATCCTGCAGCAAGTAACTCACTTCCTGATTCTGCAAAGCCCGTCCACCATCTACAAGGCAGAACTAAGAAGTTGCCTGGATGAGAGCAACTCCAACAACACTGAAGAAGTTCGACACCATCCAGGGCGAAGCAGCGTGCTTGACTGGCACCACATCTACAAGTGTTTACACCCTCCACCACCAACACTCAGTAGCCGCAATGTGTATTGTCTACAAGATGCACTGCAGAAATTCACCAAGGCTTCTTTGGCAGTGCTTCCCAAAGTTGTGACCTTTATTATCTGAATGGACAAGGACAGCAGATACATGCAAACGGTAAATTCTGCAAGGTCCCCTCCAAGCCATATACCATCCTGTTTTGGACATATATTGCTGTTCCTTTAGTGTTATCAAACCTTTGAGTAAAGGAGTTGGGGCGTCATGTTGAGATTGTACAGGTCGTTGCTGAGGCCTCTTCTTGAGTACTGTGTGCAGTTCTGGTTGCCCTGCTATAGGAAGGACGTTATTAAATTGGATAGGGTTCAGAAAGATTTACCAGTATGTTGCTGAGAATGGAGGGATTGAGTTATAAAAATAGGCAGGGATTTGCTTCACTGGAGATTCAGAGTTTAAAGGATGACCTGATAGAGGTTTATAAAATCTTGAGGACCATTGATAAGGTGAATAGCAAGGGTCTTTTCCCTAGGGGAGTTCAAAACTAGGGGACATCTTTTTAAGATGAGAGCAGGAAGTTTTGAAAAGGGCATGAGGGGCAACTTTTTATACAGAGTTGTTTGTGTGTGGAATGAACTGCCAGAAGAAGTTGTGCTTGCAGATACAGTTACAGTATTTAAAAGACATCTGGATAAGTACATGACTAGGAAAGATTTGGAGTGATATGGGCCAAATGCAGGCAGGTGGGACTAGTTTGGTTTGGGAACATGGTTGGCAAGGACTAATTGGACTGAAGGGTCTGTTCTCTTGTATTACTCTATGATGAAACATCTTTTTCATATCTATCCTCCCCAAGATCTTATTTCAAATAAGTTGCAGTTTAATCTTCTAAACTCCAGTGGATACAAGCCTTGTCCAAGCTTTTCTCACAACAACTCATCTATTCTATGCGTTAGTTCCTGTATAAATCTTCTCTGGACTGCTCCCAACATATTTACGTTCTTCCTTAAATAAGGAGACCAATATTTTTGGTCTCACCAATGCTCTATATAACTGAAGAATACCCTCTTTATATTTGATTTCCCTTGTAATAAATTATAACATTCTATTAGTTTCTTAATTACTTGCTTACTTGGAAGCTAATTTGTTGTGATTCATGCATTAGGGCACTCTGATCCCTCTGCATTCTCTCACTCTTTAGATAGTATGCTTTTTATTCTTCCTACCAAAATGCACTATTTTATATTTTCACAAGTCATCCGTTTGCCAGATACTTGCTCATTTACTTAACCTATTGGTTTGTCCTTTTCACAACTGAATTTTCTACCTATCTTTGAGTCATCAGCAAATTTTACAGCTATACCTCCTCTCCATTCATCCTGAACTGTGATACCGTTCTCTCACTGTATACTATATTTCTGGGTTTCATGCCATTGGCAGGCTTTGAAATGATGTCCTATATATTCAAATCCAGATCACTAACAGACATGAAAAATGCAGTGATCATAATTCTGACCTGTAGAGTTCTTCTTTTCTGTCTGAAAGATAACTGCTCATCCTTACCCTCTAATGCTCAGTTAATTGTATGTGCATGCTTCCAATCTCTCTCTAATCTCTCATTGCGAACTATGAAATGCCTTTGGGAATCGGAGATCTGAGCCAATCTGTTCGTCTCAAGCAAGCGACATTTACCAAGTTATATCTCAACATTCTTCGTACACTGTATTCCAAGATGTTATCTTCTGAAATAAATTTTAATTGATTCACATGCTTGTCATTAGTGATTGCTGAAATACCTGTGCCAGTGGTTTTATAAGATGCATAGTCATTACATTTTAAGTTCATTAAATGATTCAAAGAATGTTTTTGTTCACTTTTTGTAAGATGTAATTGCTTTTGTGACGAGATTTGTTCTTCAGTTGAGGAATTTCACAGCATAGACAAATAGCATATAGCCCATTGTGCCTGTAATTTGAAAGAGATACCTAATTTATTCTTGTACCTTTCAATTTTTTTACTTTTGAAGTACTTATCCATTTCCCTTTTAAAAGCTGTTATGGATTCTTAGTCTGCTGCTGAATTTTGCACAGGAATTAAAACTCCTAACACTCCTCAGTCAAGAGAACAGAAGAATCTCCTGTTATAAATTTCCTTATTGTTTTATGTTTGAGCCCTCCAGTTTATATAGATATGGATGTTAATGGCAAGGCCAACATTTGCCTCCCATCCTGAATTGCCTTTGAACTGAGTGGCTTCCTACACCATTTCAAAGGGCAGTTAGAGTCCACTGCATCTCGTTAGCCGTTCAGTGACTAGTAGAAATAGACTTTCTAATTTTATCTCTTCCAAACCCCTTGTGGGAACAGACAAGATAAGCTGCATTTTATATTACATGTGAATTTGTATGCATATTTCTCATAGGAAATTAATCTTGATTTAGTTCATAGTGCCTTGATTTAGTTTGTTTTAAAATTAGATTTTCTAGAAGTAGGCATGATTCTATTCCATTCAAAAAGTGTAAAAATTTCCAAATACAGAAATTTTATTCCAAATACATTAAATGATGGCCTAACGTTCCGTATCTGAGTTTTGCACCTTTGATACAAGCATGTTTAAAGTATATGGATTAATAAGATGTGATGTAGGGATTTGCTATATGTATCTGAAAACATTAAAAAATGAAATGAATTTATTTTGAAGTCTTCAGGGGATTGACTGAATAGTTTTTGGCAGATTCTGTGGGATTTAGTGTATGTTAGTACAATCGATCTAAAAGTATATAGCAGAACAGATTATACATTGTGAATTGTGCCTCTTTTCTGTTCCTTAACCTAGAAATAAAAGCATAGAGTTGCATACCCAATTTGCTGACTTGTTCTCAATTTATTTTCTTGATAAAATCCATTATATTGGTTAGATTTATGGGTAATGTTGAAAACACACATTTTTTCAAGTGCATAGCAGTTCATCATTTTGACCCTCATTTTTCTTCAATCCCTCAGTCTCTCAATACCTCTGTTCACCCCACACCATGCTGTCTCCCCACCTCCCCTACCTTTAATGTAAATGCAAGTTGTTGTGATTCATTAACAGACTCATGTCCTTCTGGGTAATAGAGGGCACAGGGTCATCACATCTTCATCATTTCGTCTTCGTTGACATCTTTGTCCCTCAAGCTCAGGAACACACCTACCCTTCGCAGGAACCTGCACATGGAATCTTTTAATGTGGGGATGCTGTTGTGCAGCAGTTGAAAAAATCTGTTATAGGTGTATTGGAAGGATTACGGATTGGTAATTAACATTTTAAACCATGTGATGAACACGTTTTTGTGGCCATCTGGCCCTGGAGTGCGACTTAAAGCTGGACCTTCTAGCTCAGACACAGACATGTTACCCACTGTGTCACAAGACCTACAGAGCAGAGATTTTGAAGATCCTGTTAAAAGAGCCGTGGCAATTTGCTGCAATGTACCTTGGTGCACGCTGCTGTCATTAGGCACTGGGAAAGGAGTGAGCATTTAAGCTGGTGGATCATGTGAGCTCTTTTGTTCAGAACAATGTCAAGCTTCTGGCCACTGAATCCTCAGGATGTTGTTGGTGGGGAATTCAGAAAATAGTAATTGACTGGCATTATGTAGCACCAATGTTACTTGCCATTTATAAGCCCAAATATGAATGTTGTCCAGGCGTTGCTTTGTTAGGATGGGGATTGCTTCAGAATCTGAGAAATTGTGAATGAAAATTAACATTAAGCAATCATCAGTGAACATCTACGTATCTGACTTTATGATTGAGAAAAGGCCTTTGAGCACCTGAAGTTTTGGCCTAGGGCACTGCCATGAGTCACGTTGTGTCTACATAAGCATTGAGTTCTGTTTTGCTAGGTCAAATATTTTACTGCACTTGTGTATTACAGTTATGAATGAGGAAGCTTGAATTTTTAAAATAACCACTAACTGCAAGAAAGATATCAATTTTGTGAGACTTTGTTTCCATAGGATCTTGGAATGCATGACCAGCATGGAGGCCTTTATCTTTCAATCTTCTATTCTTTAATCTTGAGTGTGAGACCAACCTACAAAGGTGATACATTTGTTGCTGTAGGGCAGAATTTTGACTTGTAGAATTATGCATTTTGAATTTTTTTCTCTTTACTCAACCCAGCCCAGGGAAGCTTTCACTTGGCTCTTGTTTGTTGAATCTGTTTGTGTTTGGGAGCAGCAGAGGATACCCCTTTCGTAGCTATAATTCACATGGTCAGCCTACAGAACTCCTTTTGGTGATGTCTCCGTTACTGAAGCCAGTGCTGCTGACTGGAGTTGGAAGAAGGCAAAGTGGGGCTTAGATGGCTGAGTACTGGACTGAGGCCAGGCCGAAAGCGGGGTTGGGGGTGGCAACTGTGGCCAGTAACAGAGACTGGGGCCGGGTTGATCCCGGCAAGTCTGGAATTTTGTTCCAGTGGATCCTGCTTTGTTTTTTTTTGTATGCCCAATACGGTTGTTGTTTTGTGCTGGCAGTGGTGCCTATATTAAAATTGGCAGGTGTATTTAAATGAAGCAGTAATGATGTACTGTCATGCAGCTTATTGTTTTGCTCTTTGAAATCCACGCTTGCTCTAACAAACGTTTAGATACCTTTCATTGGTGCAAGTGACCAAGGGCTGGTCTCCACACTCTGGGTTTAGGGTCTTGTTATAACTTTTCTGCCACATTAATTTATGCTTTATGAAGTTTTAGGATTCAAGTCATATTTCTAAAATGTTTCAGATAATCTGTTATCATTATTGGTTCTTTACCACTCTAGCTCCCTGAGATCTGAGCAGGTTGGAGAAATCTAGAAAGTGAGGATGGTGGAGGTAGAAGGAGGGTGAGTGAGTGAATGTGATTGGTGGCATAAGTGAGTTTTGGGGTGGTAAAATGAGTGGGGGCTGAGTGGGATGTGAGGGTGAGCATGAGTGAAATGGATTTGGAGGGCATGAATGTGTCAAATGGGGGAGTGAATATGGAGAGAGCTTATGAGTATGTGAGGGATTGAGTGTGGAGAGAGGGCCGTGAGAGTATAAGGACAAGTATAGAGAGAGGGTGTGTGTGAAAGGAGAGATGAGTTGGGAAGGCAGGTGGGGGTGTGTGCGCGGGGTTGGGGGAGTGGTGGTGGTGAAAGATTATAATGAGTATTTGTGGTGAGCAGGAGAGGAGCTTCACTGAGTCTTCTGTCAGCATAGAATATAGAGAATTTGATTGAAATCTACTGGATTATGTAAAATAAATTTTTATGAAGTACTTGAGACAGATTTTCATACTCGTATGATACATTACTTTATGTTCATCTATAATATGCTAACTTTAATAATTGTTCCTAGGCTCCTTTATTGCTGTTATTGGTTTTGCTGGCAACTGGAGTCACATTCATTTTCAAATGTTTTTACTTTGTTTCATGGATATGAGTATCACTGGCAATTCCGGCCTTCATTGCCCATCTCTAATTACACTGGGGAAAGTGGTACAGAGTTAGAATGGGGTCACTTTGGAAAATAGTTTGCAAAGTGCTGACATGCTCCTTTACTTCACTTCACTTGTACATGATCTAGCAAGGTTGTTAGTATGGACTTCCTGGACGTATGTCTTATCTGCACTAACTGCATCAGATGCTGAAATGCTGAGATTAGTTTGGCTTTATACAAATGCATTTGTGCGTTGTCTTGGTGATAGGTAAACAAAGCTAAAACTAATGCATCTGTTCATTTGAAATCTAACAATTACAACAGTTTGAAATTGATAAGCATTTGCATTTCTCTACAAATCACAAAATGCGCTTTAATTTGTCAAAACATTTTCAGACATTTTTGGCTTTTAAAAACTCATTGATTAGACTCTAGCTGAAGCATTGTGAGCATTTTTGAGCATCACACATTGTAAAGGATGTCAGAGCCTTAGAGAGGAAATTTATTAATATTGGTCCCTGGGAGAGGAATTTTCAGACCAGAAAAGGTAAGGATTTAATGGACCTTTGCAAATCAGGAGAAATTGTTTCCATTGTCACTATGTTCAGTAACTATGGACACAGATTTGAAGTAACAGGGAGTCAGAGGAGACATAATTTTTTTTATGCAGTGTGTTATGACGTTCTGGAATATACTACTTAAAAGACAAGCAGATTCAAGTAATAAATTGCAAAATGGAATTGAAAAAATATTGTGGAAAATAATTAACACAAGCATGATGGGCCACATGGCCTCCTCTTTGCTATATCATTCTGTGTTTCTGTGACACCAGTGGCAGACTTGATGACCTGAAAATCTGTTTGATCTCTTTGATGCTGTTGCCTCTTGGATTTTAGTTAATGGAATCCTTCTTTCTTGCAGATATTCAGTTTCTGAATGTACATTATGGATGACGATAGCCAAGATGAACTGATTAATGTAAACACTGCACTGGGGAAAGCAAGAGGAAAACGAGAAGTCGTAGCCATTTTCAGTGATGGAGGTAATGTTCAGAATTTAGTTGGGCAAAATGAAGTATGGTATGATCATGGTGGATGCGCAGATAGGATAAAGCTACCCTTGTTTAGAGCTGAGGGTCAGATGTGCTTGTTTGAAAAAGACTTTACACATATTGAAGACAATCAATATCAATAGGAGAATGATGTTCCGAAAAGGGAGCCCTCAATGACATTCTAATCTCAAAAATGTGCTGACGAATCAATGGTCCTGACAGGCATACGATGAATTAAATATTTAATCATGTTCTGTCTAAGTTAAATAGCAAATTATTTGCTCAGTCTGTGTTTTTGAGTTTTCTCATCTCTCTGGGAAGTGCTGATTCTTGGGTTATGGCTCCAAGGTACTGGATTTCAATGTAGATAAACATGGGGTCAACATTAACAGGATGGAACAACCAATTTTCTAATTGGTAAACTTGTGTCAAAAAATGGCATGCAGGTATAGCAAGTATTTGGCAAAGAAATGGAAAGAACATAAATTGGCAAATTGAGTGGAGTATATGGGGAGCACTGGGGGAGGCGATGGCTGAGTGGTATTATTGGTGGATCATTAATCCAGGTAAGGTTTGGGGACTGGGTCCAAATCCTGCCATGCCATGAAAAAAAGGTCTGGAATTAAGAGTCTAATGATACGCGTGAAACCATTGTCGATTGTTGGAAAAACCCATCTGGTTCAAACATGTCCTTTAGGGAAGGAAACTGCCATATTTACCTGGGCTGGCCTACGTGTGACTCCAGATTCATAGCAATGTGGTTGGCTTGTAACTGCCCTCTGGGCAATTAGAGATGGGCAATAAATGCCAGTGATGCCCTCAAACCGTGAATGAATGAAAGAAATATAAGTAGTGAAGTCTTGCTGCCACTAATGAGATTTCACCTAGAGTACTACATGCAGTTCTGATCTCATTATTTAAGGAGGGATACGCTTACATTGGCAGCAGTCCATAAACGACTCACCTGATTAACTCCATCTCAGGAATCATCATATGAACAAAGGTTGAGCATGATGGCCTATTCTCATGAGTTTAAAGGAATGAGAGGCGATCTTATGGAAGCATTGCATTCTAAGGGGGTTTGATTGGTTGCATTTTGTCAAGCTAGATCTAACGGCTTATTTAAGATGGAAATGAGGTGGAATTTCTTCTCTCAGAGGGTTGTTAAGTTTTGGAATTCTCTCCCCATAGAGATGTGGAGGCTGGATTATTGATTACATTTCAGGGCTGAGTTAGGAAGATTTTTGATTTATAAAGGGGGGGTCAAAGGGCATGGGGAGCTGCAGGGAGTGTGGAGTTGAGGCAAGAAGAACATCAACTATGATCTTTTTGAATAGCGGAACAAGGTTGAGCACCTCGAAGACCTACTGCTGTTTCAGTTTCTTGTGTTTTTATGTTACGTGGAAAGCTAGAAACAGTGGAAGAACAAAGCGACTTGGTGTTCAGGTACATAGAGCACAAAGATATCATGAACAAGTACAGAAAGTAGTCAAAGAGTAATAGAATGCTGGCCTTTATATCTTGAGGAAGATAATTCTATGGGGTAGAAGCCAGGTCTCAGTTCTCTAAAACTAGTGGGACCACACTTGGATTCTGAGGGAAATTCTGATCACCAGCCTTTGGAAAGATATTTTGACCAAGGAGGGAGTGCTGCATAGCTTTACTTAAATTATACCTGGACTTAAACAGTTAAATTACGATGAATGATTGCACAAACAAGAACTGTACTTCTTCAGTGTGTAAGTTCAGGGTTGATTTAAAAACATTTGAACAAAAAATACCAGTCAAGTCACTGAACCTGCCCTGCCACTCAGTACAATCATGGCTGATTGAACTCTTCAACACGTTTTACCTACACCATCCCTATTTCCTTGTATGCCACTGGCAATCAGAAATTTATTAATCTCTATTTTAAACACACTTAAAGAATGAGCTTCCACAGTCTTCTGCGGTAGAGAATTCTAAAGGTTTAAAATACTGAGTAAAAGAGTTTCTCCTCATTTTGGGATGGCATCTGCCTTATTTTTAAGTTGTTTCTAGACTCCCATACAAAGGGAAACATCTTGCCTGTATTTACCATGCCTGAGTTTAAACATTTTGTAAGTATTAATTAGACCATCCCTCATTCTTCGAAAAGCTAAAGACTACATGTCCTGTTTTGCCCAATCTCACTTAACAGGACAGTCCCACAATCTGGGAACAAATCTGATGAACCTTTGTTGTACTCCCTCTATGACAATATCTTCCTGAGATAAGGAGACCAAAATAGCATACATTACTCCAGTGATGATCTAACCAAGCGCATATGTAATTGAGGCAAGACTTCAGTAACCCTGCCCTCAAATACTGTTGTGATAAAGGCTAACATTCCATTAGCCTTCCTAAAAGCTTGCTGAATCTGCATATTAGCCTTTAGTGGGTCGTCAACAAGGCCAACTAGGTCCCTTTGTTCAACTACGTTTTCCAACTTCCTACCAATTAAGGATACTCTGCATATCTGTTTCTCCTACCAAGGTGAATAACCCCTGAGTTTTCCACATTATATTCCATCTGCCACGTTCTTTCCCATTTCCTTAAGCCTGTCCAAATCCTCTTGAAGCTGCTTTACATCTTCCTCACAGCTCTCATTCCCATTTAGCTTTGTTTCATCTGCAAATTTGGAAATATTATATTTCGTCCCCATCTCCAAATCGCTTATACTGTATATATTGTGAACAGCTGGGCACCAAGGCCTGTGGTACCCAACTATTCACAACCTGCCAACATTTTTATTACTACTCTGTTTTCTGTCTGTGAGCCGATCACTGATTGATGCCGGGACACTACCTATCATGGCTGGTACAAAAGTCTAACCTCTAAAACTCTGAATGTATGCTTTTGTCAGAGGAATCTAGCAGTGAAGATGATCTAGATGAGGGTGGTACAGATGAAGATGATGATGATGATGAAGATGAAGATGATGAAGATGGAGAAGGGGTGGAAGATGATGATGAAGGTGATGAGGAAGATGATGAGGATGAAGATGAGGCAGAGGAAGGTATAATACTGGTTCCCCAACTTGTAAGACTTGATTAAGTCAAATTCATTAGTCCATACTTCATAATGGATCTGGTAAGAGCTGTTAATCTTGCAAAGATTTGAATTTATAGGATCAAATATTATTCAGGTGAGTTATTGTTCTAGTAGAATGGACATGAAAAAGAATATCTCACGTCTGAGTTTGAAAGGCTTTCCTCCCTCCACCTCATTCATTCTACCCTGAAAGCTAAAGATCTGGTGTCACTGCTACTGGTGTCCCTTGATGTCTCAACTAAACGGCCATTGCTACACACATACCTGCATAGTAAGCAGCGCCATCACAAATGAGCTTGTCCTTGCCTTGCCTGTTAAGGTGTGAGCATATTTCTGTGCCCTCTTCTAGTGTAGGATTGCATGGTGTTTGTGGAATTCTTGGAGGTTCATAAACCATTTGTACCCAAGCTGCAAATATTCAATTCAACATAGACCAGGGCCCTTCTGGTGCAGTATAATGCAGATAGAGTATTTGGAAGTTGCAATCTGAGTAATATTGTGCCAGTTAATGCCCTGGTATTGTTATTTTAGGTAATCCCCATCATACAAAACAATGATGTTTATAATGACCAAAAATTTGAAAACAATTAACTATTTTGATTTCAAAGCTTTTTGTCATAGCTTCTTGATTGCTGCCCTTATTGACTACAGTGACAGTTGTCTTAATCAGTTTGCATCTAGTTCAAATACATTGAAAGCAAGAACAATTATCATTAAGTAACACCTCTTCAAATTTTTTATTTAGCAAACTAGAGGAAACTGCCATTCCTTATGCAGTCTCTTGAAACTACTTGCAATGCTAAAATGTCTATTAACTCCACTCAGTCTTCTCTGCTGTTATGGGTATTGTTGCAGTTTCTTGAGTCTTTCTTTTAAATAGAATCTGTACATTACTTTTCCACTTCTAAACTTGTAATGTTTTGATGGATTACTAATCTGTTTCCAATATGTTTCCAATGTGGAGGATTCTTGTATAGACATCTTTTCTCTGCTGTATACTGGAATGCCAAGAGCAATATCTCACTGTAATTTGCTACTGTTGTTGTTCCTTTCTGCCTGTGAAACCCTTATTTGTATCTTTATTATCAATTAACCTCCTAATCAGTCCCCAAATTCACTGCCAGCAAACTCATGTTCATCCAAAACTCTGCTAGAGGTGCTATTGGTGCAATGGTAGTGTCCCAACCTCTGAGCCAGGAGGCCTGGATCCAAGTCCAACCTGCTTTAGAGGTATGTAATAACATTATAAAATAAATCCAAAACTCTGACCTGCATTCAAAGTTGTGGCATGTGCCATAAATCCATTTCCACTGCTTGCTGATCTACATTGGATCCTGGTGAAGTCTCAAATTTAAAATTTTCATCCTTGCATTTGAATTCCTCTACGACCTCTCTTCTCCCAACTTTTATTATTACCTGCTGCAGCCAGACAGCCTCCAAGACCTTCATATTTTTCTAATTCTGGCCTTTTGCGCATCCCCAGTTTTCAATGCTGCACCATTCATGTTCGTGTCTTCAACCACCTAGGTCCTAAACCCCTCTGACTTTCAAACTAATTCTCATGTTTTAAGATGTTTCTTGAAACTTATCTACTAAGGTTTTGCTCACTTGTCCTAACGTTTCCTTAAGTGGCTCTGTTTCAGAGTTGTACTGATAATAAAAACAGCAAATGTTGGAAATACTCTGCAGGCCAGACAGCAGCTTGTTAGAGAAACAAACGACAGAATGAAGGGTTATTAACCTGGAATGTTAATTTTGTCACTGTAAAACAGACCTGTAATTTTTGCTGTTTTTTTAGATTTCTAATTTCTGAAGTATTTTTGTATTTGTTTTGATAATGCCCTTGTGCAGCTCTTGGCATGTTTACCCCATTAAAGCTGCTACATAAATTTACACTGTAAATTTGGTTCTTCTGTCATGTAGTGTTATAATTCAAGTTTACATTCGGAGATTGATAAATGTAAATGATATTGCATTTGTTTGTTTCTTAAAAAAATTTGTCTGAAGACAATGAAATCGATGATGAGGCAGAGGAGGCTGTTAGAGGAGATGACACAGAGAAAACAAGTTCTGGAGGTAAATGGGGAAGCAATTCCGATGAGGAGGCCGACAATTGCCCAATCTGCCTGAATACTTTCCGAGACCAGGCTATTGGAACTCCAGAAAGCTGTGCACATTACTTTTGCCTTGATTGCATTCTTGAATGGGCAAAGGTGAGTGCTATGAACCAGGTATAGGTTTTGAACTGTTTGAAGCTATTAGGTTGATGGTGTATTCTCTATATTAAAAAAATTATACATTTCTGCACGTATTTTGATAAACTATAAGTGACTGTACCTGATTCTGTAAGAAAGAATGATGTGATTATGGACTTGTTCTGAACTTGAGATTATTATTTTCACATTTGCTCCCCACTATAATGATTTAAGAGATTTGGCAGTAGTATTTCCCTTCACATTGAGAATGTCATTCATGTCTCAATGGAGACTACTGTTGCCCTTGAACCAGAAGATTATAGTTTCAATACTTAGGGGGCTTGAGCACATAATTCAGTTCTACACATCATTCATGCACTCTCAGGGAATATAGGAGCAGGTATAGATCATTCTGTCCCTCAAGCCTGTTCCACCATTTAATGAGATCATGGCCGATCAGCGACATAACTGCATATAACTGCCTTTGACCCATATCGCCTAATACCTTTGCTTAAGAAAAAAGTTACCATGGTTGAAGTTTATTGAATAAGATAGTAAATAGTGGCACTGTCTGTCCCCTGATAGGTAGTAAAATCACACAGCACTATGCAAAGAAGAACATGGTATTTTCCTTGTTATCCTGGCTAACATCAATCACCATCAGTATGACAAATAATCTGTGTTTCCTACATCACAGCAGTGATTGCACATTAAAATTGGCTTAAATTACTGTCCTTAATTAGCTGAAAGCACTTTCATAGGATGCTCAGATGTCTTAAAGGAAATCATGGAAATGCAAATTCTGTCTTCCTCACTTTGCCTTCCCCATGCTGCAAGAAATTAAGGAGGTCCTATGAAGCCAGCTGTCATACAGTGATAGCCATCTATAAGTCAGTCATAAAATTTCAAAGCAGATTGGTTAACCCACATTTATGATGCTGCTTGGCCTGCTGTGTTCATCCAGCCATGCACCTTGTTGTCTCGGATTCTCCAGCATCTGCAGTTCCTACTATCTCTGAAAGAATTGTATTGATGGTTTATAAAATATTATTTTTCACACAGAATGCCAATTCATGTCCTGTTGATCGAATAATCTTCAAACACATCTGTGTCCGTACACATTTTGGAGGAACAGTCATAAAGAAGGTGAGTTGCAATGAAAACTGTTAATCAGGGCGGTATAAGTGTATTTGGATGAAATTGAGAAGATGCTTACTTCTGCTAGGGATCAAGATGATATGATTGGGGGTAGGTCAGTTTGTGGGAATCTCGGATACTTGGCACAAATGTCAAACGTGTGTGCTCCTGGGCACTGAATGTCATGAGGGCATCATAAATGACATTGATTCGCTAGGAATAAGTGGATATCCAGATCTAGCTAGTGCAAGTACCTAACAGTGATCCCTGTGGCAGCAAGGTCTGTTGGTGCCCCACTTGCTGAAATGTTACGTGTAGTATATTGTGCAAGACTGGGGAGATGGTTTTGGGTAATAAGGATATGGTGGAGGAGTTAAACAGATATTTTACATCAATCTTTACAGTGGACGATACTTCGAAAATTCCATTAATACTAAAGAATGAGGGGGAGGAATTAAGTACCATCATTAAATAAATAATATTTGACAAACTAAAGTGGCTAAAAACAGATATGCCCCTGGGCCCTGATGGCTTACATCCTAGGATCCTATAAGAAATAGCTACAGAGATGTTGGATGCATTGGTTGTCATTTTCCAAAAATCCTGGGATTCTGCAGCAGCACGAGAGGATTGCAAAACTGCTAATGTGACACCCCTATTCAAAAAAGGGAAGGAGGCAAAAAGTGGTTAACTATATGTTGATTATCCTATGATCGTTGGTAAAGCATTGGAATCAATTATTAAGGAAGTAAAAGCAGAACAAATCATAATCTAATCAAGCAGTTAGCATAGCGCCATGGTAGGAAAATTGTATTTAATTTATTAAAGTTTTTTGAAGAAGTCTCAAGCAGAGTGGATAAAGAAGCTGTTTGATGTGTTGCATTTGAAGGTGTTTGACAAGGTACCTCACATAAGATTAAGTCATAGGATAAGAGCTCAGGATGTTGGCGGTGATGTACGTTGACATGCTTAGAGCATTGGTTCATGGGAAAAAAAGCAGTGAGTGGGATAAAGGGCTCTTTTTTGATTGTTGACCCATGACCAGTGGGGTTCCACAGGGATCAGTACTGGGACTGCAATTGTTTACAATATAGATTAATAACTTGGAGGAAGGAAGTGAATGTACTATAGCCATATTTGCAGACAACACAAAAATAGGTGGAAAAGCAAGTTGTGAGAGGGAAACAAATAGTTTACAAAGATATTGATAGCTTAAGTAAGTGGGCAAAAAGTTGGCAAATGGAGTTGAAAGTGGGAAAATGCGAAGTTTATTTTGGAAAGGAGAACAAAAGAACAATGTTATTTAAATGGAGAAAAACTGCAGAAAACTCCAAAACAAAGGGACTTGGAGGTACTTGTACACAAAAGACAGACAGCTTGTTCACAGATGCAGCAAGGAATCACAGAGGCTAATGGAATTTTGGCCCTTATTTTACGGGTTCGGAGTATAAGAGTTCTTATTGCAACTGTACAAGATGTTGGTGGGACCACATCTGGAGTACTGTGCGCAGTTTTGGTCCCCTTATTTAGGGAAATGTATAATTCCATTGGTGTGATATGGAAGGATTGTCTTATGAGCAAAGGCTAAACAGGTTGGGACTCTACTCACTGGAGTGTAAAAGAATAAGAGGCAATCTCATTGAAACCTATAGAATCTTTAAGGCTCTTCACAGTATAAATGCTGAGAGGATGCTCCCCCTCATAGGAGAATCTATGAACAGTGGTCATAGTTTCAGAAAAAAGAGCACCAATTTAAGACTGAGATGAGGAATTTTTTTCTCTGAGGGTTGCGGGTCTTGAGTCTTTGGAGCTCCTTGTCATACAGAGCTGTGGCGACAGTGTCCTTGTATACATTTAAGGCTGCAGTTGATAGATTCTTGACCAGTAGGGGAATCAAGAGTTATGGGGAAAAGGCAGGAAAGTGGACGTGAGGAATGTTGGATTAGCCATGTTCCCATTGAATAGTAGAACGGGGTTGAACGGCCTACTCCTATTCCTATTTCTTATGGTCTCATGGTCTCAGTAAATCTAACACTCTTCCTAGCAGTGTTACTGTCAATTGTGCCATACACTGAGAACACGTCCACTAACGCAGTTGGCAGGGGATCATGCCTTAGTTATTTCCCATTTGCGCAGTTCAG
The DNA here is from genome assembly GCF_021869965.1 of Rhincodon typus. Taxonomy (NCBI): domain Eukaryota; kingdom Metazoa; phylum Chordata; class Chondrichthyes; order Orectolobiformes; family Rhincodontidae; genus Rhincodon; species Rhincodon typus. The sequence goes on from NW_025966365.1 coordinate 17,614, forward strand.
TGTCACATGTTTGGTGCTACTGAGTCACAGTCAGTGGGGGTGGAAAAGACAGTATCTTTAGACAATCCAATATTTCATTCCTAAGAATTCTCCTTCTCTTTGAAGATTCCAGTGCAGAGCCCTGATAAAGATAATGAAGAGGAGGAAGAGGACGTGACAAACTGTGAGGTGTGTGGACGAAGTGACCGTGAAGATAGCCTTCTCCTCTGTGATGGTTGTGATTCGGGGTATGTAACAGCTGGACATGACAATAACTTAAAACTGTATTTGGAAACCATAGCAATTCAAATTACTTGTGTTGCAATGATGGCATACTGACTGATTATCAACATATCTAAACGATAGAACTGTATCAGGTTGAAATTCTACAGGTGTGAATCCCGGGGAGCTGTTGACATCCTTTTCACTGCTGTTTGATCTTTACAATGTCTTTGGACAGTATTTGTTGCAATACAGCTTCAGCCAGTTATTATGTTAGAGGTTGGGCTCTTGTTCCTCTAATTTTATAAGTTCTTCCTCAAAATAACAGTGTTCAAAGTTGCTGCTGTTCAGTGTATTAAGGATACAGCAATAAACTATGATTTGACAAATTGGTAATGATGCACAAACGTAACAACAATGCTTTGGTGAACTTGCCAGATGTCTTTCTGAGAATTCACATCTATCGTTATCAACCTGGGGTTGATGGTGTTCATGACTGTTTAGACCTCAGTGAATTAATACTCCCTCACTTATCCTTCTGTCTGAGCCAGCAATATGAGAATCTGCATGTTCCATAACGTCACTTAATTCAGTTAGCTGATCTTGCTCATTGATGACCACAATTTTGATAAGAATAACTTCTAACTAGTTTCACCATGACAAAACTGTCAAATCAAGTCATTCAGTGGAGACAGATACTGAGAGATTAATGAATGAGGGCCCCCTACAGGTGACGTTATCACTTGGCCTTGGAAGATGTCTACTGGGATGTCAACTGTGGGATCTATGGGGCCAGGACAAAGGAAGCTTGTAACTGAATCCTTATCAGCTAAACGTCTCTGTCTGGTAAGTTCTAATTCCCACCAACCAACTGAACACTGAAGCTCAATTAAAGGGCATAACTATCATCAAAAGATTTCCCATTCCTGGTGGGTCACAGAATGTAGTGAACCTGGTTTTGGGGGGGCCACACTGCCACCCTACTAACTACTGTTTGCAACTACAGTATCACCATGACTTGTTTACATGAGAATGTAAGAAACAGGAGCAGAAGTAGGACATTTGTGCAATGAAGCTTGCCCGACCGTGCTATATAACATGCCTGATCTGTTCCAAGCCTCAACTCCTCTTTAATGCAAACTCCTTACATCCCTCAACTCCTCAACATAACAAAATGTTATGTATCCTCTCCTTAAATACTTCCAGTGAACTAACCTTCACAGTTCTCTGAAGTAGAGAATTCCAGACATTCACTACAGTCTGAGAGAAGAAATTCCTTCAGTTTGAGGTAAGTGTCCCCTTATAGTGTAACTATATTGTGTAGTTCAATATTCCACCAGTGGTGGAAACATCATCTAACATCAATCCTTTCAACTCCTCAGCATCTTGTATGTTTCATTAAGATTGCTCATCATTTTTCTGAACTGTAATGAATAAGGGTCTAACTTGTTTCGCCATTCTTGATAAGTCACCCCTTTTGTCTCAGGAATCAGCCGAGTGAAGCTTTTGGAACTGCCTCCAATGCCGTATATTCTTTCTTACATGCAGGGACCAAAATTCTATGTCATACTCCAGATGTGGCCCATCAAAACCCTGTACAGTTGTAACAAGATTTCCCTATTTTTGAATTCCAGTCTCCTAAGATGAATGGACAAAATTCAATATGCTATCTTAATTACTTCTACACCTGCAAGCTAACTTTCCTTTTTGTGTTTCATGACAAGAACACCTGAGTCCCTCTGTGCTGCCCTTTTATAGAGTCTCCATTTAGCTAGTAGAGTTTGCTTTTTAATTCTTACTACCAAAGTGCGTGCATGACCTCACACTTGGCTACATTAAACTCCATTTGCCAAGTTTTGTCCACTCTTTCAACTTGTCCTTATCCCCTTGCAGATTCCTGTGTTTTCATCACAACATGCCCTTCCACCTATTTTTGTTACGATTACAAGTTTGGATATGTTGCACTCTGCCCCTCTCTGTTTGTAATAAAAAAAAGCAAAATAATTGATTTCATAGGACCAATCCTTGTGGCACTCTACAAGTTACATTGTAAAAGACCCATTAATCCTAACTTTTTCTGAAGAAGGGTCTAGACCTGAAACGTCAGCTTTCCTGCTCCTCTGATGCTGCTTGGCCTGCTGTGTTCATCCAGCTCTCTACCTTGTTATCCCACTAATCCTAATTCTTTGTTTTCTGCGTTAATTAATCCTCTGTCCATGCTAATACATTACTGGCAATACTGTAAGCCCCTATCTTGTGCAATAACCTTTTACATGGCACCTTAGCAAATGCCTTCTTGAAATACTAATATTCTACATCCCCTGGTTTCCCTTTATCAACTCTGCTTGTTATATTCTCCGAGAACTTGAGCAAGTTTGACAAACACGATTTCTCTTTCACAAAACCATGTTGGCTCTGTTTGGTTTTATTATGTTTTTCTAAATGTCCTGCTATTTCTTCCTTAATAATGGACTCTAGCATTTTCCCAATGACACATGAAAGGGTAAGTGGCCCATTGTTTCCTGTGTTCTGTTTTCCTCCCTTGAACAGGGGTGTCTTAATGGCAGTTTTTTGATCCGCTGGAACCCTCCTGGAGTCTGATGAGTTCTGGAATATTTCGGCCAAAAGCCTCCATTATCCGTGCAGTCACTTTCTTTTACAATATATGAATGCAGGCATCAGGTCTTGGTGACAGGTCTGCCTTTATTGCCATTAGTTTATCAATTGTAGTCTACTTTTCAGTTCAATTGGCATCAGATTGCATATATTTGTACCTTGTGTGCAGACTATTACTAGGATCTTTCCTGTTAACTTTTGAGATGTTTACCATGTCCTCCATCATGAAGGCCAATGCAAAATATTGATTTAAATTATCTGTCATTTCCCTCCTCCCTGTTATTCACTCCCCAGTTGCATCCTCCAAACATCCCATACTTAAATTAGCTATTTTACTTTTTACATGCTCGTAGAATTTCTTGCAGTTTTTATATTTGCCATTTTAATTTCATAATACATTTTCTACCGAAATATTAGCTTATTTTTGTCATCATCTGCTTTCTTAAGAAATTCCAATTTATCTGGCTTACCACTAATTTTTACTGTTTATACACCTTAGGTTTTGTCTGGATACAGTCCTTGACTGGTTTTATTAACTACAGGTTATGATATGGAAGTGCTAGTGTTGGACTGGGGTGGACAAAGTCAGAAGTCATGCGACACCAGGTTATAGTACAACAGGTTTATTTGGAATCACACACCTAGTGTTCTGTGACTTCTGACTTTAACTATTGTAAAGCTATTTATTGTTGTCACAGTCCTTTTTTTGATCAATTTAATTTTTCCTGAACGTTATGAAGTATCTGTTAAGAGTCGTCTTCATACCTTTATAATTGCCCTTATTGAGGTTGAGGACCCTGGTTTGAGACCTGAGTTGCTCTCCCTTGTACTGAATTTGAAATTCCACCATGTTCTGATTGCTACTCCCTAAGATGATCCTTGATTAAGAGATCTCTAATTAACCCTACTTCATTGCACATTACTAGATCTAAAATAGCCTGGTAGCCACTACTCTAAGAAGTAGTTCCTGATGCACTGTGCAAATTCATCTTCCTCCTTCCTCTTTTCCATCTGATTTGTTATGTTAATTACAATCACCCGTGACAGTGATAGTGCCCTTCTAACACACCTCCGTTATTTTCTGATATATACTTAGTACTTCAATGAGGCAAGTTTCTGAGGGCCTATAGAAGATTGCTACCTGTGATTTCTTTCCCAAACTAATTCTGATCACAATCTATTGCACCTATACAACTATCGTCATTACACCAATACCTTCCTGTATTAAACAATGCTGCCCCACAACCTCCTGTTTTTGGTCATATTCCCACGAATATTGAATTCCAAGTCCTGTTACCTGGGAAGTTGCCATTCTCACTGTTCATTGTTTTCAACATCACGATGTGGAGCTAAAGAACATCGCTAAAATTGTTACAGCAGGAATGCAAATTTATTTTTAGGGAATTCATGGATTTATTCAATTCTGTTTTAATTGATTTACAATGGTGTTGCACACAAAGTCAAAACCAAAGTCTATTTTTCAGTTGAATTGGTATCAGATCACTGATCTCCTGACCTCATGACAGCCTTGGTTCAAACATGGATAAAAGAACTGAATTCCAGAGATGAGAGTGACTGTCCTTGATATTAAAGCCGTATTTGAACAAGTGTGGCATCAATACATCTTAGCAAAACTGGAGTCAGTGAAATCAGTGGAAAGTGCTCTGCTAGTTGGAGTCATACCTGGCACAAAGAAAGATGATTTGAGTTGTTTGAGGTCAGTCACTTTGGCTCCAAGACATCGCTGGTAGAATTTCTTAGGGTAGTGACCTAAGCTCAACCACCCTCAGCTGCTTTATCAGTGACCTTCTGTCTTTAATAAGATCAGAAGTGGGGAGTGCCTGATGACTGGAGGGTGGCTAATATTGTGCCTTTGGGTAGTGTTGTAGAACAGAGGGACATCGGAGTTCAGGTACATAATTCTTTGAAGTTTGCGTCACATATTGACAGGGTGTTTAGCCTTCTTTGTTCAGTCCTTTGAGTATATGAGTTGGAAAGTCATATTGAGGTTGTACAGGACATTGGTGTGGCCTCTTCTGGAATACTGTGTCCAGTTCTGGTTGCCCAGTTATAGGAAGGATATTATTAAGCTGGAGAGGGTTAAGAAGCAATTTACCAGGATATTGCTGGATATGGAAGGTTTGAGTTATGAAGAAAAGCTGGATAGGCTGGGACTTCTTTGAGTGGAGTGTCGGAGGTTGAGAAGGCTATATGTAGAGTTAATGGTAGTTGTCTTTTCCCTAGGATGAGGGATTTCAAGACTCTGGGGAATATTTTTAAGGTGAGACCAGAGAGATTTAAAAAAGACCAGGGCAAATTTTTTACACAGAGGATGGTTCACGTGTTGAAAGAACTTCCTGAGGAAGTGGTGGATGCGGGCACAGAATGTTTAAAAGACACTTAAATAAGTACATGAATAGGAAATGTTTGGAGGTATATTGGCCAGGAGCAGGCAGGTGAGACTAATTTAGTTTAGGATTATGTAGCATGGACTGGTTGGATCAAAGGGTCTGTTTCTGTTCTCTATGACTTTATGTTTGCTGATGATTGCACAATATTCTATACTATTTACTATTCCTCAGGAACTGAGGCAGCCTGTATTCATATGCAGCAAGGCCTTAACAGCATCTGGGCTTAAGAGGCAGGTTGTACCAAATAGGATTCGGGACTCAGGCAATCACCACCACCAAAAGACAGAATCTAACAATCATTGCTTGACATTCATCAGTATTGCCATTGCTGATTTTCCCTCCATCACATCCTGATGATTACCATTGTCCAGATATTGAATTGGACCAGCCACATAAGTACTGTACCTACAAGAGCAGGTCAATATCTAGGAATTGTCTCCCCACAGACTGCCCACCATCTATAAAGCACAAGTCCAGAATGTGATGGAATACTCCCCACCTGCCAGAAGAGTGCAGCTTCAAAAACACTCAAGAAACTTGACGCTATCCAGCAGAAAGCCCACTTGATTGGCACCACAAATTTTCACTCACTCCATGTTGAAGATCAGTAGCAGCAGTGTGTGCCATCTACAAGATGCGCTGCAGAAATTCACCAAAGCTTCATAGACAGCACCTTCTAAACCCATGACCATGACATTAAGTACAAAAGCAGCAGATACATGAGAACACCATCATCATCTGTCATATTTTCCTCCAAGGCACTCACCATCCTGACTTGAAAATATATCGCTTCAATGTCACTGGGACAATTTCCTGCAACTCTCTCCCTAACAGCACTGTGGGGATACCTTCAGCATACAGACTGCAGCGGTTCAAGAAGGTAGCTCATCACCACCTCGAGCACAACAAGGAATAGGCAAGGAATAGGCAATAAATGCTGTCCCAGTTAGTGATGCCCACATGTCATGAATGATCTTTAAAAAAAAAAGACCAGAGAAGGAATTTACACGTGAAGGCAAGCGGCATAGTTGAGGCATTGAATGAATACTTTGCATCTGTCTTTACCAAAGAGGGAGATTTTATACAAGCCATGGTAACAGAAGAGGAAACTATCACTAGAAGGATTCAGAATTTATAAGGAAGATTTTTTGGATAGACTCTTGGTACTTAAAGTTGAGAAGTCACTGGAACCAAATGGAAAGCATCCAAGGATACTGAAGAAACTGACTAGAAAATTGCAAGGGCGGTGTTTCACATGATTTTTCAGTCATCCCTAAACACTTGCGGGTGCCAGAAGACTGGAGAATTGAAGATATTATGCACTTGTACACAAAAGGTTTGTAAGAATGAGCCCGCCAGCAATTAGCAGTCAGTCAGTTTAACTTCAGTGCTGTGGAAGCTTCTAGAAACAGTTATTAGGGATGGAATTGGTCATTTGAAAAAAAGTGAGTTGATTAAGAAGATCCAGCATATCTTCTAAAGGATACATCATATTTAAATAACTTGCTAGAGTTTTTCCGAGAGGTTGCAGAAAATATTGATGTGGTGTACATGGACTTCCAGAGGTTTTCAGTAGATTGCTGCACAACAGAATTATGAAAGAATTTATAGCACATGGAATAAAAAGGATAGTTACAAAGTGAATGCAAAATTAGCTGAGTGACACAGGAAAGAGTAATGGTGAATGGATATCTTTCAGGCTGGAGGAATGTTTCCCAGGGATCAGAATTGGAACCCTTGCTTTTCCTGATATTTATTAATGATCTAGAACTTGATATGTAGAGGACAGTTTCAAGGTTTGCAGATAATACAATAATTGAAAGCATTGTAAACTGAGGGACAGTGTAGAATTTCAAAAAGATATAGACAGGTTGGTGGATAAGTGGCAGATCAAATTCAAGGTAGAGAAGTGTGATGTGATGCATTTTGGTAGGAAGAACATGGACAGATAATATAAAATAAAGGGAACAATTCTAAAGAGAGTGCAGGAGCAGTGGAAACTGGGTGTACGTGTGCTTAGATTATTGAAGGTGGCAGGACAGGTGGAGAGAACAATTGATAAAACATGCAGTACCGTGATCTTTATTAATAAAGGCATTGAGTACAAAAGCAGGGAGGTTACGATGAGCGTGTACACGACACTTGTTCAACCTCAGCTGGAGTGTTGTGTTATGGATGCAACCCTGTAGGAAGGATGTGAGTGCATTGGAGTTTAGGTGGAACAAAGATTGGATGAAGTTTTTGGCAATGTCTAAGCTGAGTCAGCGTGGGGTGAAGTCGGTGATATATGGGAGGTGAAAAGTGAAAGCCCAAAAGAGTGATCAAAAGCTAATTACGGCTTCATATGTGAAACCGAGGTTGCAAGCAGTCTGATTTAGTCTCAGACTGTTGGCACAGTGGGTTTTGGGACCCTTTTCTTGATGTATATTAGTGATCTAGTCTTCGTATACAGGAATCAGTTTTAAAGTCTGCAGACAATGCAAAGCTTGGAAGCATTGTAAACTGTAAAACGGGCAGTGAAAATTTCAAAAGAATATTGACAAGTTGGTGGAGTGAACATAGAAGTTGTTACCAACTCTGTTGAGACCTGTAAAACAAATTTGAATTCCCAGTGACTGATCTAGAAATTGCACAATGCAAATTCAAATTTTAAGACCTTAATTGCAACAAGCAAAAAGCAACAAAATACTCTTGAGGCAACGTGTAGAAAGTACCAAGAAGCTATCCTTTGTCCATTTCTTAACCAACTGTCAGTCTCATGGCGGAATTATACATTACAGCACACTCTCTGCAGGACACAGTTCAAATTTACTCTCAGCTTCTCTGAGGAGGTTGAACAAATGGTTCTGTGAATGGAGAGTTGATTAAAGAGAGTGGACTGGGTGAGCAAAATAGCCCTTTTATTGTTTTTCAGTTCAAATTTCATGGGCTTCAAAGTCATGACTGCAGAGACTTCAGAGGGGTGGTACGGTAGCTCAGTGGTTAACACTGCTGCCTCGCAGCGTTCGGTTCCACCCTCAGATGACTGTCTGTGTGGAGTTTGCACATTCTCCCCACGTCTGCATGGGTTTCCTCTGGGTGCTCCAGTTTCTCCCCACTGTCCAAAAACATGCAGGTTAGGTGAATTGGCCATAGATTGCCTATAGAATCCAGTTTTGCAGGTTACGTGGATTAGCCATGGGAAATGTTGGGCTACTGGGATGGGTGAGATGCTGTTCGGATGGTTGGTGTAGACCTGATGGGCCTGCTTTCACACCGTAAGGATTCTATGATTCTATATAGATCCAATTCTGTGTTTCTTTTCTTTGCATTCCCAGTGATGTATAATAACAGTTCTTTCAAGCTGAAGGAAGCAAGATCTCTTAGCTCTGTATTGGCAACTACAGGTTTGCTGGAAAGCATTGGATGGTTCAAGTTTAATTCATTAAAATTCTGCATGCATTATTTTAACTTGTTTTTAATGAAGAATATTTTTTGATGATTCAAATTGTTTCCTTTTTTTTTAGGTACCACTTGGACTGTCTCACTCCTGCCCTTAATACTGTTCCAGTGGAAGAATGGTTTTGCCCAGAATGTGCTGCTAACAATCCCACAGCTGGTGAGAAAAAAAAAACCATATGATTTATATTTAAGGGAAGATGTGCTCTTTAAACTTGTTTGCTGAGTTGTGACTGGAGAAAATGTGTTTAGACAATATAGGATTTGACTGGTTATGATGCTGGACGGGCACCCTAAGAGTCTGGGAATTCCGGCCTCACCATTTTGCTGGCAGCAGACTGGTGAATGAGAAAGAGAGTAGCTGGGTGGTCAGTGGAGTGATGAATTGACCAAGAAGCTGTAATGATGGGTTGTCAATGGATTCAGTGGTCACAGACTTTTAAGGATGGATGATTGGCCAGCAGAGCAGGCCAGAAGTGGCAGATCCTAACGTGAGCAATACCACTTTCTGGCAGCAAGAAGTCATACTACCAGGACAGACAATTAGGCTGCAGGCAGCTGGGAGGCCTGTGAAATGAAGAACTATTTGAAGTTGAGGATAGAAGTGGAAGAGATTGTGTTGGGAAGTCCTGGGCCATATATAAGTATATATTTATATAAAGGGCTTATACAACTGGTATCAGCAGTGATCATCTGAAGGTTTATTCCATTTGCCCCAGTATGGTGAAGACATTCATCCCCTTGGTCTTGTTGCACTATTTGATCATGGTTGATCAATACTTTATCTCCTTTTATCACTCTTCATTTTGAAATGTTTGGTCCGTCCAACCTGAACTGCTTCCTATAGGGCTACTTGGATATCCCCATTACTGTTTGGATGAAGGAGTGTTCCCTGTTTACCTTAAAATAGCTTAGCTATTATTTTAAGATTGACAGAATACTTTTTTTTTCAATAATACTCAAAGTTCTTTGTTATGCAGTCATCAGGAAAGTTTGCAAAGGAACCAATGCATGTAGAAAATCAATATTTCTACTGCATTAGAGGGAGCTGATAATTGGCTGGCAAGTGGGAGATTGATTGTTAAGAGATATGCCATGGAGAATGCATCAACTAATGATGTTTAATAGTTTAAAGCCGGACAATATTTCAATTTTAAACCACTCAGTTGACTCTGGTTGGTCAGGGCATTTGCCCTGAGAAATGAGTAGAAATTTGACACCTATTTTGTTGAATTCAAACAGGTGCCAGTGTATGTACAGAGATAGCAGGAACTGCAGATGCTGGAGAATCTGAGATA
>NW_025966365.1:27977-50000 GCF_021869965.1 Rhincodon typus
TGTTGCAATCCTGCCTGACAATCTAAATTGGTTGTCAGTGTAATTTAAGATTGTATCCTTATTCTGACTTGACCACTCCAATAAACTACATTCTATCTACCCTAGCACATCTAACCTATTAAAACAACTTGGTTGCGCAGAAGGGGGCCATTTGGCCCATCATGTTTGCACCAACTCTCCAAATGGGTGTTGTGACTTACATTATGCCATTCTCCTGTATTTTCCCCATATCCTTGCACATTGTTTCTATTTAAATAATCATTCAACACCCTCTTGAATGCCTCAAGTAAACCTGCCTCCACCACACTTCCAGGGTGTCCATTCTAGCCCAAGCAACTCATGTATGAAAACGTTTTTTCAAATCATATTTGCTTCTTTTGCAAATCACTTTAAATCTGTACCCTCTGGTTTTTGATCCTTTCACAAGTGGGAACAGTTTCCTCTATCTATTCAGTCCAAACCCAACATGATTTTGAAAAATCTATCAGATCTCAATTCAATTAAATCACTTTTAAATCTTCCATATTCAGAGGAAAACAAGCCTAATCTATCAGACATGGAAGTTTTTAAATGTATTAACAAATGTAAGCGAACATGGATTGAGAAAAGACTGGTGACCATCATAAAGGGGAATCCCAGAGTCATATACTGGCATACGAATTGTAAAGACTGGCAAAAAAAGGAGTAGGACCAATTAGGGATCAAACCAGATGGTTTGCACGTGATGGCAAGAAGCATGACTGAGGTATTAATACTTTGCATTTGCCTTACCAAGAAAGTAGATGCTACTGAGGCCAAGGTTTGGAGGTGGAAGTTCTGGGTTGGTGAGACTCTTCCAATGATATTCAAGGAAGTGAATGAGAATGGAAAGGAAACTACATATAATCATTTAGTCTTCCCTAGAATCTGGAGGTGCCAGAAGGCTAGAGAAATAAAGCCATGTATTCTTGTTCAGAAAAGGAGTAATGATAAGCCCAGCAATTGCAGATCAGTCAGTTTAAATTCAGTCATGAGTAAGCTTTTAGAAACAATAATTCGGGTTAGAATTAGCGGTCACATGAAAAAAGGTGGGTTGTTAAGGGCAAGCCAGCATGGATTTCTGTAGGGGAAATTGTGTTTGACTTAATTGCTGGAGTTTTTTGAAGATGTAATGGAAAAGGTGAATGTGGTTAATACTGGTGATGAGGTATGCATGACCTTTAAAAAGGTGTTTGATGTAATGCTGTATGACAGAAAGCTTCTGGAATGAAAGGGTCAATAATAAAGTGGATGCAAAATTGGCTGAGTAACAGGAAATGAAGAGTCATGGTCAATAGATATTTTTCAAGCTAGAAAGATTTGTGGTGGCGTTCCCCAGGGATTGGTATTGGGACCCTTGCTTTTCCTGATACATATTAGTCATTTAGATCTTGATGTGCAGGGGACAGGTTTAGCACCTGCTACTGGAAACTTGGAAACATCGTAAAATGGGAGATGGAAGTGTAGAATTCCAAAAGGACATTGACAAGTTGAAGTGGGCAGTAGGTGGCAGGTGAGGTTCAGTTCGGACAAGTGTGTGATGATGCATTTTGTTAGGAAGAATATGGACATTCAATATAGAATTGGGTGTACAATTCTAAAGGGGTTGCAAGAGCTGGATGTATATGTGTATAGTCCTCCGAAGGTGACAGGGTAAATGGAAACAGCAGTTAATGCCTCACAAGAGTAAGATAAGGGCCCACGGTGTTAGAGGCAAGGTGCTAGCATGGATAGAAGATTGGCTGTCTGGCAGAAAGCAGAGAGTGGGGCTAAAGGAGTCTTTCTCAGGATGGCAGCCGGTGACAAGTAGTGTTCCGCAAGGGTCGGTGCAGGGACCACAACTTTTCACTTTGTACATTAATGATCTCGAAGGAACTGTGGGCATTCTGGCTAAGTTTGCAGATGATATAAAGATAGGTGGAGAGACAGGTAGTATTGAGGAGGTGGCGAGGCTGCAGAAGGATTTGGACAAGTTAGCAGAGTGGGCAAAGAAGTGGCAGATGGAGTACAATGTGGGAAAGTGTGACGTCATGCACATTGGTAAGAAGAATAAAAGCATGGACTATTTTCTAAATGGGGAGAAAATTCAGAAGTCTGAAGTGCAAAGAGACTTGGGAGTTCTAGTCCAGGATTTTCCCAAGGTAAACTTGCAGGTTGAGTCAGTAGTCAGGAAGGCAAATGCAATGTTGGCATTTATTTTGAGAGGACTTGAATATAAAAGTAGGGATGTACTACTGAGGCTTTATAAGGCTCTGGTCAGGCCATGTCTGGAGTATTGTGTGCAGTTTTGAGCCCCATATCTCAGGAAGGATGTACTGGCCCTGGAGTGGGTTCAGAGGTGGTTCACGAGAATGGTCCCAGGAATGGAAAGCTTAACATATGAGGAACGTTTGAAGACTCTGGGACTATACTCATTGGAGTTTAGAAGGATCAGGGGGGAATCTAATTGAAACTTACAGAATACTGAATGGCCTGGTCAAAATGGATGTTGGGAAGATGCTTCCATTGGTGGGAGAGTCTAGGACCTGAGGGCACAGCCTTAGAGTAAAGGGAAGACCTTTTAGAACAGAGATAAGGAGAAACTTCTTCAGCCAGAGAGTGGTGAATCTATGGAATTCACTGCAACAGAAGGCTGTGGAGGCCAGGTCATTGAGTACATTTAAGACTGAGATAGACAGGTTCTTGATTATTAAGAGGATCAAGGGTTGCGGGGAGAAAGCAGGAGAATGGGGTTGAGGGACTTATCAGCCATGATTGTATGGCGGAGCAGACTCGATGGGCCGAATGGCCTCATTTCTGCTCCTACGTCTTATGGTCTTAATAAGGCAACTCGGCGATAGCAAGAACCTTTGGAGGGAGAAGGAGAAGAAGGGTCCCGATCCGAAACATCAACTATTCTACTTCTCCGATTCTGCCTGACCTGTGCTCCTCCAGCTCCACACTGTGTCTCTAGTTAATAAAGCAAAATTTATTTATTGGCGTATTAAGTACAAAACCAAGGAGATTATGGTTAACTTATACAAAACAGTTGTTTAGCCTCAACTGGACATTGTAGGAAGGATGTGAGTTCATTGGAAAAGGTGCAGAAGAGATTTACAAGCATGGTTCCAGGGATAAGAAATTTGAGTTGTGAGGATTTAGTTCGTAGAAGCTGGGATTGTTCTCCTTGGAGAAAAGAAGGCCAAGAGGAAATCTGGTAGAAGTTTTCAAAATCATGGGAAGTCTGGTTCGAGTAGATTTTGAGAATCTGTTCCTGTTTGTAAAAGGATTGAGAATGAGGAGGCACAGATTTTCAGTGATTTGAAAACATAGAACATACAATGTGTGAAAAAGATTTTTGTCACAGTGGTTCAGGTCTGGAATGAACTGCCTGAAAGTGTCAAAGACATACTGTATTACATAGTGAAAAGTGGCCCTTTGAGCAGCACAGATATGATGGGCCATTGAGCATCTATCGACACATCCCACTTCTCAGCACTTGGTCTGTAGTCTTGTATGCTGTGGCATAACCAGAGCTCATCTAAATACTCCTTAAATGTTGTGATTTTTCCTGCCTCTACCACCCTTTCAGACACTAAGTTCCACAAATTCATTGTCGTTGGGGGAAAGATATTTTCCCTAACACCTCTGAACCTCTTGTCCCACTCCTTAAATCTGTGCTCCTCATTATTTTGTAGACTTAATCAGATCACATCTCAGCCTTCTCTGCTGTAAGAAAAACAACCCCAGCTTATCTAGTCTCTTTTCACAACTGAGATGTTCCAGCACAGGCAACAGGCTGACAAATCTCTAGTGCAGTCACATCCTTCTTATAGTGTGGCAATGGAACTGTACATGGTCCTCGAGCTGTGGCCTAACCAACATCTTAAACAGCTCCATTATAATCTCCTTGCTCTTGTATTCTGTATGTCACCTAATAAAGGCATGTATCTCAGATGCTGCCTTAACCACCCAAACCACATGTCATGTTTCCTTCAGGTATCTGTGGACATGTACACCCAGGTCCCACTGATTCTCAGTTTGGCCAGGGTCCTACCATTCATAATTTATGCTTTCACATTGGTAGTCTTCCCAAAATTCATCTCTTCACGTTTTTCAGGTTTAAAATTCATCTGTCACTGCTGTGCCCACTTGATAGCCTGTCTAAATCTTCCTGTAGTCTAAAGCTTTCCTCCTGACTATTTATCACACCAATAATTTTTGTTTAATCTGAGAAGTTGTACGTGGCAAACAAGTGAAACTGCACAGAACCCTGTGGAACACCACTGAACACAGGTTTCCAGTCGCAAAACGTACCTTTAAATGTCACCCTTTGTACCTGCCACTGAGCCAGTTTTGGATCCAATTTGCCAAAGGGTCCTGGATCCCAAGTGCTCACACCTCCTTGACCAGTCACCCACATGAGACCTTGTCAGAAGCTTTACAGAAGTCCATGTAGATTACTGAAATGCACTACCCTCATCCACACACCCAGTCACTACCTCAAAAAATGTAATTAAATTTCTTAGATACTGTCTCCTCTTGACAAAGCTATGCTCAGTCTCTTTGATTAATCCTTGTCTCTCCAGGTAGAGATACATTCTGTCCCTCAGAATTTTTCCAAAGTTTCCCTACCACTGATATTACATTCACTGGCTTGTAGTTCCCTGGTTTACCCCTACTGCCCTTCTTGAATAATGGTACCACATAAACTATCTTCAATTATCTGGCACCTCCCCTTTGTCCAGAGAGAACTAAAAAATTAATTTCAAGGCCCTTGCAATCTCCTCCCTTGCATTCTACCGTAGCCTAGGATACATCTAATTTGGGATTTATCAAATTTTATCGCTGCTAATACCTTCTCCCTTTCAATTCTAATTTGTTTATTTTGATCACAGTCATGGCCCTGGTTTTTGTATCTATATTGTTTATCTTGATATTGAATGCAGATATAAAGTAATCATTTGAAACCTTGCGTATGTCTTCTGGCTCTACACATATTGCCACCTTGCATTATAATGGGCCCTATTTTCTCCGTGGTTATCCACTTGCCTCTAAACTACTTCTAAAAATGCATTTTGATTATCTTTTATTTTACCCACCGTGTTTTTTTTTCATGCTCCTCTTTGCTCCCCTAATTTATTTTCTAAGTATCCCTGTGCATTTTCAATACTCCTCTGAGGCTCTTTACTGTTTTCACCCCTTGATATCACTATAAGGTTTGCTTTTATTCCTTTGTCCAGTCCTGTACTTGCGTCAACATCCAGGGTTCCCAGGACATGTTTGCAGCTCCTTCATCTTTGCAGGAATGTGTTGGGCCTGCACTCTCATTATTTCCTTTTTAAATTACTCCCATTGATCTGATGTAGATTTTCCTACAAGTAACTCTCCTAGTCCACTTTGGGTAGATCCTGTTTTATCGTGTTAAAATTGGTCTTCCCCCAGTTCAGTACCTTTACTTTTGATGCTTCTTTGTCCTTTTCCATAAGCCTTAAACCTTAGAGTTATGGCCACTATCACTGAAACGCTTCTTGCCTGGCACTTCTACCATTTACCAAGCTTTCTTTCCCAATATTCCCCCTGTTTGTCTGACTTTGTAAGTGCTGGCTTAAAAAATGGTGCTGTACACATTTTAAAATTTCTGCCTCCTCGAATTCTTTCACAACTTGTCTATCGCATTCAGTGTTTGAGAAGTTGCACTTCCTGTTATCAACCTGTTGTTTTTACACTTCTCTGAAATTTGCCTAGTGCCCTTCTATAGCACCCTGACTGTTTGGAGGTCAAAGTATACCCCCAGTAACATGATGGCTTCCTTTCTGCTTTTAGGTTTTACCTATATGGCCTCAATTGAAGAATTCATGCAAAAGGCTGAGGGGAGACTCGATAGAAGTCTATAAAATGATGAGATGTATAGATAGGGTTGACAGTCAGAATCTTTTTCCCAGGCGGCATGCATTTAAGCTGAGAGAGGGAAAGTTGAAAAGAGATGTGAGGGACAGGTTTTTTAACAGAGAATGGTAGCAGTTTGGAAAGCACTACCAGAGGCAATGATGGAGGCAGATACGATGGGGCATTTAAGGAACTATTAGATAGACACATGAATATGCAAGGAATGGAGGGATATGTACCAAGAGCAGGCAGAAGGGATAATTTTAATTTGGTGTCATGTTTGGCACAATATCGTGGGCGAAAGGGCTTGTTCCTGTGCTGTACCGTTCTATGCTCTATCGCACAACAGCCCCTTGCCTGCAGCTCCTCTGTGCACCCACAAGCTCAAGCCCAACTGCCCTCACCTCCACTTGCTTGCACCTTGCCCCTGACCCCACCCTGATGGACTCCACCCTCTCCGCACCCTGTCTCACTCTGTTGTCCCAGGGTCTGCAACTACTGCTCGCCCCTTCCAACTTCTCTGACTCTTCCATGACACCCTGCCCATCCTCCACTTCCTGGCAGCCTGGCTCTCATTTGCTTCTTCCCCAGTTCCTTTAATTTTCTCCTTGAAATCTTCCCATACCCCATCCAGCCGCATCATTGCTGCAACTTCAGGCCTGTGATAAGTGAAACCATTCATTTTCCTGCTTGCTGCTCTTCCAATCTCAGTTTCTCTCCTGGAGATAGTGAGAACTGCAGATACTGGAGTAAGAGTCAATAGAGTGTGGAGCTGGAGGAGCACAGCAGGTCAGGCAGTATCGGAGGAGAAGGTGAGTTGACGTTTCAGGTCTAGACCCTTTATCAGTACTTGCAGTCCTGATGAAGGGTCTAGGCCCGAAGCATCGACGCTCCTACTCCTCTGATGCTGCCTGCCTGCAGTGCTCCTCCAGCTCCACACTGTATTGACTCAGTTACTCTCCTGCATAGTTGTTGAGAGGCTCACTCTTTAAGGGGAACTCTTCCATTTCTACATGTCTGTATTTGGTATAATGGCTTGCGCAGGCCATTATCTCTTCAGTGGGCCACATTCGCAGGTCACTTGTTGGACAACTTACTTAATATCTTAGTTGTGGTGTTTTATTCTCAATTAGAAGACCTAAGACTTCTTACTAAATTAAAGATGCCAAATATGCATATGTTGCTGTTGAGTTTGTGCCCAAATAACTGATCATTACTCTTGGACCTTTTTACCCAGAAGATTATGTTTACAGAAGATAGGTCTTTTCAGGTAGGCAGCTAAATGCACTGGGTTATGTAAACAGTAATTTGAATTCTTTCTTAGTTCATACTGAAGCTTGCGAATGGGCAAAGATAGTTAGAAAAGGTGTTATGAGAGTAATAACTGATCTCATTTGCCTCTGTTTGTAGTGGTTGAGGAGATTGATGAAGAAGAAGTTGCCTTCCTTGTTGCTGATGCAGCTCAAGAACCCACTACTTCCCGGTTACGTCCCTCTACTAGAAGAACTCGTGCTATTGCAAGGACTCGCCAAAGTGAACGTGTACGGGAAAATGTAAATCGGAGCAGGATTACCCATGCCCATCAAATTGAGGTGTGCTGAATTTCAGAATATAAAACCATGTGGTTCACAACTATATCCGTACGAAACTAAGTTAAGACAACCCAGTGGATGTGATGCAGTGATGTTTCAAATATACCTTAGGATATGTCCACATCTGAGCTCCTGCAGGCTTATGCCTCTGTTGGGAAGTAATTGTATCAAAGCTGCATTAACTGTCTTGTAACCCAGGAATTCTTCCAATTATGTATTAAAGAAATGATGGATTTTTTGAATCAGGTGTGTTTTTGTGGTTAGGGATAAAACAAGGCACTCCTTTTGGATATCCAAGTAAAATACTTATGGAGATCTAGTAATCTGTGCGATGTGCCTTTCACCCTTCCCAATATTTCAATCTTGCGTCAAGTTGAGAAGATTGTCTAAATGCACAGCAGCATTAATACCTTTAAGTAGGATAAGTAGCTAGACACTTTAAAATATGCTCACACAGACAGCAAATTGTGAAGTAAAATGTATTGATTTTCAGTTTTAATTAAATTGTACAGAGTGAACTAAAGATTGGATCATACATATTAAAAGTGGATTTCTTTATCAAAATTGATTGACATTACACTAATCGAGGAGTCACTTATGTTCTTTATCAGTAGTTATGATTTACAATTTGTCAGAAAATGAGTTCCACTTCTTTATAAGTTGTGATTTTTAGATGTTTTTAATAATATTACAGCATTAAATGGAAATCTCTTGTCAGTTTTCTAAGACTTCAATTGCATGACCTATGAAAAAGTACAGAATCGTTAACACCAAATTCAGTAATATCCTGTAGGGAAGGAAGCTGCCATCTTTACCTGGTCTGGCCTACATGTGACTCCAGAACCATAGCATTGTGGTTGATTCTTATCTACTGTCTAGGAAATTAGGGAAAGGCAATAAATGCTGACCCAGCCGGTGATGCCCTCATTCCATGAATAAATGAAAAGAAAATTCTGGCTTTCTACATTATTTTGCCTCTATGGATTCCTGATGTTTCGTAAGAATAATGATGAGTGAGCACCGATAGTTTCACTGTAACTGCTACTGCAAAATGAGAGATTTGTAATTGGTGCCTTTTTAAACTAATTGATGGCTTTGTAATTGTAATCTGTTTGGTCATGTTCGTAAATCATTCGATTTAGTGGCAGTTTGCAGAATTTTAGGTGCCCCAAAAATCTCATCCTAGCATTGCAGTGAGTTTTCAATTCATTTCCTTCATGTTTGGATTCACTTGACTAAATGGTAGTGACTCGTGCAGGGATCCTTGGTTTTGTCTGTGCCAATGACTTCTCTTCGTGAATTATGCTGAAATGTGTTCATTGCTGTGACATCCATCACCCATCCCTACTCATGATCCTACACTTATTAGACAACCATGTATGTGTTTTGTACCAGGAGCTACTCACGAGTGTGATCTCTGGTTTTTTTATCTCTCTGTTAACTTTAATAATAATGACTTCACCGACTGACTGGCTAGCTCAGCACCGTCTAGGAATTTTCCTATGTGATAGTGACATGACATGGATAATTTCCCCACTGAACCAAATCCACTCATGAACAAGTACTGAGGCTACATTAGACAAGGCACTTCAGACACTAATCTTGTGATTGCACCCCATTTAATATTAACAACTACCACATGGCATATTGACCTATCAATGCTGCAAAGCCATTCAGCAGCCTTGATATTTCAACTCTCACAAACTCCCTACTGTTGCATATCAATGTGGCGGCACGAGGGAGTGAGAATGGGGGCGATTCTCTGTTGGAGATGGTCAGTCGATTCTCTGTTGGAGACGGTCACTGCCTGACACTTAAGCGGCAAGTAGAATGTTATCCGGCTCGTACTGCACATGAATGTATGCAGTTTCAGACCCGAGGAGCCACGTGCTGAACATTGTCTGATCATTGGCAGTCATTCCTACTTTTATAATAGAGGGAAAGTCATTGATGAGGCAGCTGAAAATGGTTGAGCCTGACATGCTAACCTAAGGAATACTTGTTTGGCCTCAAGTAAACAGAACCATTTTTCTTTATGCTGCGTATGATTCTTGATATAGAGTTTTCCCTTGATTCTCACTGACTCATTTTGGTAGGGAGCTGAATGCCACACTTGGCCAAATGCTACCTTGAGGTCTTGGGCAGTTGATCTTAGCTTGCCTCTGCAGTTCGGCTCTTCTGTCCATGTTTGCACCAAGGCTCTAGTTAGATTTGGAGCCACATTGCTCTGGTGGAACCCATATTAAGCAGTAGTGAGAGAGTTTTTACTGTGTAAGTGATATGTATTGGCACTGTCGATGACACCTTCCAGCACTTTGTTGATTGAGAGTAGACGAATGGGAATTGACAAGATTGAATTTGTCCTATTTGTTGTGAACCTGGGCAATTTTCGTCTTTGTTGGGTAAATGTCAATGTTATAGCTATAATGGAACAGCTTGGCCAGGGCACGGTCAGTTCTGAAGTACGTATCTTCCGTACAACAGCCAGGACATTGTCAGACCCATAGCCTTTATTGTGGTCAGTGCCTTCAACCATTTCTTATTATCACGTGGTATGGATTAAATTAGCTCAGGATTGGAACCTGTGATGTTAATGACCTCAGGAGGAGGCCAGGATGGATCATCAGTTGACACTGCTGTCTAAACATGTTTGGAAATACTTTGGTATTGGATTGTTGGAAGGGCCACATGTTTCTAAGGTTTTTTAAAAAATTAAAACCATTGAGTTCACAATATATATTATCATGATCATGATTATGATCATAGTTGTTATAAAAAGATTCATGTTTTTTTTATCAATTTGGTATCATGTCAAACAAAAACTGAGGGAAAAGAAACTAAAGAACTGGTGATGCTGGAAATCTGGAACAAAATCAGAAATTGATGGAGAACGGTTCTGAAGAAGGGTCACTGGGCCCAAAACATTAGCTCTGCATTCTGTCCACAGATGCTGCCAGATCTGCTGAGTTTCTCCAGCAATTTCTGGCTTCGTTTAAAAAAGGGAAACTTGATTACAACTACTAATATGCACTAAAAGGGGGCTTGTAATGTAACTTGTGCTGGTTTTTACCAACAGCATGTGCCGCAGTACCTGATGAATGCAAGCCTGCTAGATGAAACTATTGAAACAGTTGTTGCAGGCTTAAACACAGCTGTGTATCATCGGCCTCTCACTCCACGAGCTCCAAGCACAAAGAAATGTAGACGAAGACCAGGTAATTGTGACTAGATTCAAGCAAAAAAGGGATGTAAAAGCTAATATTCCTGAACCTGAACATTCTCATCTCTCTCCCACCATGGACTTTTCTATCAAATCCCTTCCTTCTTTTACATTAACGTCCCTATTAAAGCCAATTCAAACTCTGCCATCAAAGTCCTTACTTCTCTCCTGATATTTCTACTGTCATAGCCGATCCCTGTCTCTCATTATTCTGATCAAAACCTTCCCCCTTTCTCATTAATTCTCATTAAAACCCTCCTTGTTTTCCCATTAACGTTCCCATCATAGCTTAACTCTCTTTCCCATTAGCTGTCCAATCAAAAACCATCCCTTTCTCACACCAAAGATGGTCCTCCTTGTACATTAACTGCTACTTATTATACTTTGAGCGTGGCAAAATTATTGCTTGCTTACTTTGTATCAGTACTACATGGCATATACAGCACAGAAACAGACTACTAGTGTTCAACCCAACTAAAGAATCATACAGTTCAGAAGAGGCCCTTCAGTCCATCGAGTTTGTACTAGCAAAAATGAACAAAATTTACACAAGCCCTGGAGTACTGTGTACAATTCTGGTTGCCATGCTATAGGAAGGAGCGGGTTCAGAAAAGATTTACAAGGATGTTGCCGGGAATGAAGGGTTTAAGTTATAAGGATAGGCTAGGACTTTTTAACTGAAGCGTAGAAGATTGAGGCGTGACCTTCTAGAGGTTTATAAAATCATGAGGGGCATAGATAAGGTGAATAGCAAGGGTATTTTCCCTAGGGTGGGGAGAGTTCAAAACTAAGGGCATATTTTTTAAGGTTAGAGGAGAAAGAGTTTAAAAAGGACACGTGGGCAACTTTTTTTACATAGAGTGTTTCATATGTGGAACGAATTGCCAGAGGAAGTGGTGGGAGCAGATACAGTTATAACATTTAAAAGACATTAGGGTAAGTATGTCAATAGCAAAGATTTGGACGGATATGGGTCAAACACAGGCAAGCGAGACTAGTTTGGTTTGGGAACATGGTTGGCGTGGACTAGTTGGACCAAAGGATCTGTTTCCCTGCTGTATGACTTTGTGACTCGGATTCCCACTTTCCAGCACTAGGCATATTCCCTTCAATGTTAGCACACTTGATGCACTCCCCTAAGTACTTTTTAAAGGTTGTGAGATTTCTTACTTCAACTATCCCCCTAACCAATCTATTCCAGAACATTGCCACCCTGTGGATGAATAAGTTTTTCCTTTAATCCCCTCTAAACCTCCCACGTTTCACCTTTAAAAGTGTACCCTCTTGTTATTGACTGTTCAACTAAGGAGAGCAACTGCTCTATCCATGCGCCTCAATTAGGATCCCCAACCTTCTCTGCTTCAAAGAAAACAACCTGAGCTTATCCAGCCTGTCTTCATAGCTAAGATGCTGCATTCCCGGTAACATCCTGGTGAATCTCTTCTACACCCCCTCCAGTGCAATCATGTCCTTCCTGTTATGCAGAATCCATAGCTGCTCATAGTTCTGCAGTTTGACTTAAATAAACTCCCATACAGCTCCAACATATCACCCCTGCTCTTATAATCTAAGGCCCTTATGATAAAGGCAAGTATCCTGTATGCCTTCTTAAATATCCTGTTAAACTCTCCTGCCATCAGGGATCTGTGGCCTACTGCCTCAAGATCCCCCTGTTCTTCTGAGCTTCTTGCCGTTCATTAAGTACTTCCTTGTCTTCTTGCTTCTTCCTCACACTTAGGGTCATGTTCCATCTGCCACTGATCTTCTCATCTGACTAATCTGTTTCTATCCTAAGGTCTTCTTCCTCACTGTCAACCACCTGGCCAATCTTCGTGTCATCCACAGATTTATTTATTGTATCTCCCCACATTCTCATCTGCATTATTTATATATATAATAATAATATATGTTGTCATCTTTACATGTCTCAGTGAATTAGTTATAGAGTCATAAAGATTTACAGCACAGAAACAGACCCTTCAGTCCAACTCGAAAATGTTGACCAGATATCCTAAATTAATCTAGTCCCAGTTGCCAGCATTTGGTTCGTATCCCTCTAAACCCTTCCTTTTAAATATACACATCCAGATGCCTTCTAAATGTTGTAATTGTACCAGCCTACACCACTTCCTCTGGCAGCTCATTCCATACATGCAGTACACTCTGCATGAAAATGTTGCCCCTTAGGTCCCTTTTAAATCTTTCCCCTCTCGCCTTAAACTTACGCCCTCTCATTTGGACACCCACACCCTTTGGGAAAGACCTTGTCTATTTACCCTACCCATCACCTTCAAAAATTTATTAACCTCTGCAAGGTCAGCCCTCAGCCTCTGACACTCCAGGGAAAATAGCTCCAGCCTATTCAGCCTGTCCCGAAAGCTCAAACCCTCCATCCCTGGCAACATCCTTGGAAATCTTTTGTGAACCCTTTCAAGTTTCACAACATTTTTCCTATAGCAGGGAGACCAGAATTGCATGCAGTATTCCAAAAGTGGCCTAACGATTGTCCTGTACACCCGCAACATGACCTCCCAACATGTATACTCAATGCACTGACCAATAAAGGCAAGCTTACCAAATGCCTTCTTCACTGTCCTATCTACCTGCAACTCCACTTTCAAGGAACTATGAACTTGCACTCCAAAATCTCTTTATTCAGCAACATTCCTCAGAAACTTACTATTAAGTGTACAAGTCCTGCTCTGATTTTCCTTTCCAAAATGTAGCACCTCACATTTATCTAAATTAGACTCCGTCTGCCACTCTTTGGCCCATTGACCCATTTGATCAAGATCCTGTTATCTGCTCCCCAAGCATCTGCTAACTGTTTGAGTGCCCATTAGACTTCAAACAGTGTAACTACTTTTTTAAAACCCTAAGCTCTACCCACAAAGCCTCATTTGATGACCTTTCCAAGGTATTGTCCATCCTTACTGCTGTAACTGACTCCTTGAATAACAAATATAATACCACCTCTTCTTTTACACCCTCCCTGTCTCACCTGAAAATACTATACCCTAGAATGTTGAGTTGCCAGTCCCGCCCCTTCCTTATCCATGTGAGGGAATCAACATCACGGTTATACATGTCAATCCACACTCATCTGTCTGTCTTATAATACTTCCAGCATTATAGTAGAGACCTTCCAGCTTTGCCTTACTCCCCTGAGAACTCCCTCTGCCTGGGTTCCTTTTCTAAGGTATGCTGTGTCAATATTGAACTTTTTAAAAGGGCTTTGAACTACGAGGGCTTTGAACTATTGAGCCAGTCCATCCATAAATTCTTCAAAGCGTTTCTTACTTGTTTTTTCTGTATTTTCTATGAATTTGTTTGCCATTAACCGAGCTATTATTTACAATTCTGTCGTGTTACTATATTAGATACTTCATGGAGTCATTCTCTTATTTACCATTGTTCTAGCTAGTGAAGCAAAAATTCTTTAATTTTTCCTCATAATATATGGAATGGGATCAGGAGGTTGGGGGGCATTCTTGGTGGTTGTACAGAGCAGGTGGTGAGTATGAAAAGGAGTATTTTTAACTCTGCATTTCTGACTGTAGAATGACATTTGGTGTTAAGATTGTATTTCTAGCCTTGCAGTAATCACCCAGAAGCTGAATGAGCTGACTTATGATGTGACCTTACTGTGGTCTTTCCAGGTAAAAAGAGGAAAAAAGCTGGAACAAAGAAACCTCGCAGCAAAACCAGTCAAGCGTCTGGAACGAAAGTCACTGGAAAGCCTGCAAGGAAACGGAGGAGAAAAGTGAAAAGAAGGAAGGGAAAGAAGAAGGCGGTGAGAACCTCATTATTGTTGTTCTGTACTGAACTTCTCAATTTTCAGTCAAATATTTGGGTAACACTTTTGTGTTTTTAAATAGGTTAAATTGAGTTTCACAGCACGGTCACGCATTGCAAAGAACCTTGGCCTTGGAAAGCCTGTAAATGGCATTTCAGTTCCTTCTGTGTACAGGCCACTAGAACCATCCCTGAAGTCTATGCGAACAGATATTGGAGCAGCTTCATTATCTGTATACGGTGATCCAAATGACCTGGACCCATTTGAAAGGTTTGTTTTCTATTGATGTGATTGTTCTAGTGTACTTCTCAGAGATTTGGTTACAAAATCTAGGCTCATACCTCAGGGAGAGCTTTCAAGATCACAGCCAGGAAAGGTGAAGGGTCTTCGGGAGATTTGAGAGTGTTGAAAAGGCCATAGATAGAAGAGGTGAAGAATAGAGTAGAGATGAGGCCATGAAGGATACGTACATAAGGAGGTGGATTTTGTAGGTGTGTGTTAATGTTGTGTAGCCTACTCCAGAGAATCATGGACTCTGCTTTGTTGAGTGTATTTAAAACTGATATAGACAAAATGTTGGCGTCTCAGGAAATTTAGTGATATTGGAAGTCGGAGGAAGGTGAAATTGTGTTACAGAGTCAACCATGATCATATTGAAAGAGGAGCAGACCAAGTTGTTCTATTTGTTATGTACTTCTGTGCTGTAAATTTCTCTTGTGCAGAGCTCCTCAGGACTTGTTAGATTTATGGGCTGAATAATTAGTTGGCTGTCATTTGAAATGTAAAATTACTAATAATTTAGGCTTTGTGAGAAAACTAAATGATTTAGAAATAAATATTACTTTTTAGTGCTGCTGAACCTTTGGACAGGGAAACATCAAGCCCTAGGTCACTTGTTAGCAACAAAAGAAGAATTCTTTCCCGCTCAGCTCTGCGATCTCATCGGCCCGTAGCCCGACCAATCTCTGTAAAAATCTCAAGGTAGGAAAGTCTATTGGTGGATTGTTACTGTGATTTGATGTTTGATAAGCCCTTTAGCATAATAGAAATGTTAAGAATCCTATCTTATCCTCCCCTTTAAGAATAGACAACTTACTATGGCATAGTTTTCTTTAGCACCAGCTTTCTTTATAAAATCAGTGTTTACTGTTTCTAAATATTTTCTTTTTGAATATTGCTGACAAAGAGCGACTTGTTTCCAAATTATTTCTTTGTGCACTCATCAGGTCAAATGAAAGAATGTCAGATTTCAAATGATCACAAAAATGTGTACTAAGGGTGGAAAGGATACTGATTGGTTGGCAAGTCTATACTGGTCAAAGGACTGCCATAGTGAAAGCTACATAGAACTGCAGGTTCCCCGTGCTTCCAGTAATTTGGAGTAGGCACATGAGTTGAACATGTTCTAGTTCCTTGCAGAGAACACATCCTTGCATATGATTATATGTCACTTTCAGCAACTGAACTATGATGAACTTGAATGAATATCTTAAATTGTTTATGTAACTGTTAGCTCGTTCAGAACTGTTCAGCAAGTGCTACCCAATTGCAGAATCGTGCATACACTGCATTTTGCAATCTGCATAGGTGGATTCGTTGAGTAAGGTTTGTACTCTGCTTATTAAGAACAAGCAGCATGTTCTTCCGGCAGGGTCTAGGCCTGAAATGTCAGCTTCCCTGCTCCTCTGATGCTGCTTGGCCTGCTGTGTTCATCCAGCTCTACACCTTGTTATCTCTGTTCTTCTGGCTGTTTTGTTTTTTAGACGGCAATGCTTCAGCTAATCAGAATCAACTTATCCAACCATTCAGCACCCTGTTTTCCTCTGGTATAAATTGTTGCAGTTGTTTGAAATTCGATCTTCTTGTATTTGACCTGTTGAGTGCTTTGATAAAAAGAAAAAGCTTTGGCACCATGGCTTCTTTTGTTTTGAGTATTTGTAATTTTATCTTTCATAACTCCAAAATCTCTCCTGGCACATGTTAAGCCAATTGGCCTGTGGTTACCCATGTTAAACATGACTACCCAATTGATTTATGTTGACCATTCTCCTATCATTCTCCTCTCATTTTTGCTCAATGAACCACTGGCTTATGGTCTTAGGTGTTTCTACATAAATTTCCTTGGATTCCTTGTATTTATCCCATCAGGTTGCTTCACTGTGCTCCTTGACCATCTTACACATGAACACAGAAAGATTTATGACACAGAAGGGATATTTGTAAAATAATTATCTAGTCTTATCCCATTACCAGCTCTTGACCTATAGTCCTGTAAGTTATGGCTCCTTAAGTACATATCCAGACTTTTTAAAAATGTGATGAAGATTTCTACCTCTATCTTTGAGGCAGTGTGTTCTGGACAAATACCACATTCTGGATGAAAAAAGTTCCTCCTTAACTCTTTGCCAATTGCTTTAAATCTATGGACCCATTTCTTTTGATGCTCTTAGCTGATCAGATTAGGTTTTTTTTCTCCATTTGTGTTGTTTTCTCAATGTTTTGTGCATATTTCAGGTTAATCTGTGTTCTAATTCCTCTCTTTTGGAACCACATTCCGGCACCCTCATAATTTTATATATCTCAATTCATTCTGCCCTTTGCCGCCTCAGTAATCACCATTGTAGTCTTATTAAATCTTTCCTCTTAGCTAAAATTCTTCATTCCTGGCAACATCCTTGTAAATCTCTTTGTACTCTCTGTGATATGATGACATGTGCCCTGTAATGCAGTGATCAGAACTGTAGGCAATAGCTTAGCTAGCTAGTGTTTTGTACAGTTCCAGTGTAACCTCTCTGATCTCTCATTCTAAATCTTGGTCAATGGAAGAAGTTATTCCCTATGCCTTCTTGACCAACGTTGCTCTTGGTTCTGAAGATAACTTCAGGATTTTATAGAAACACACTCCAAAGTTCCCTTGTTCCTTTTATGTTTGCAGTATTCAATCATTTATTGCTTATTCCCTTGCCTTGTTTGAGCTCCTCAAATACATTACCTCCAGATTGGTCAGATAGACAGAAAAATGACAATCTGTTGATATCTTCTGGGAGACTATAGCTTTCCTTCTCATTATCCACCCCGCACCCACCATCTGCAACCCTCTTAATCTTGCCCCTTACATTTAAACCAAGATTAACGAGACTAAGTCATATATACAGCAGATGTTGTTTGAATTGGCACTCCAGTTAAACTGGAAAAATTATATACCTGAAATAACAGAAGTTTACTGTCGTATTGCAATCTCAACGATGTCTGAGTAACCAGTTTGAGGGTGTGAGTGAAAAGGCTCTCTGCCATTAAACTTTCTTTAAGGCTAAATTGCATTATTATTTAAGTAATTTATGCTGTAAATAAAGTATAACAATGATATGTATACCTTGCAGTACATTTCTATTATTTAGCGTTGTTTTACACTGATTATGTCGGTCTCTTGATCAACTGGCACACTCCTGGTCCTGTAGATGCAGGTTAATACAATGTTTGATGTGCTGTGAACAGTAAGGAATCCAGCAACAATCCCACAAAACACTGTAGCAGTTTTAAAATGCTATCAATCACAACCCTTTCCTTCCTGCTGCTGAGCCAATTTTTGATCTAACATGCCACTTTCTCCTGGATTCCATGAACATTTCATTTATAAAGTTTAATCTTTAATTTGGGTCCACGACAAAAATCTCACTAAATCTATGTAGGCATCATCAAATATACTACCTTCACTGATTCTTCTAGTTATTTCCTCACAAATACAGTAATTAGTCACACAAGATCTTCTGTTTCCAAGTTCATGCTGACTGTCCTTGATTAATCTGTGCTTGTCTAAATGATAGTTTTTACCATCTTTCAGAACTTTTTTGCAGTGATTTGTGCACTTCTGAGGTTAGGCTGACATTGTTGTAAATCTTTTCTTTTGCAACTATATTATGGCACCATATCTTTAGCCAAAGAGGATTGCAAAAGGATGCTATTTTCTCCCTTCTGAAAAAAAAAAATTCATTTGTGGGGATGTGGGAATTGCTGGCTGGCTAGCATTTATTGCCCATCCCTAGTTACCCTTGAGAAGTTGGTGGTGAGCTGCCTTCTTGAACCACTGCAGTCTACCTGCTGTGGGTTGACCCACAATACCATTATGGAGGGAATTCCAGGATTTTGACCCAGTGACAGTGAAGGAGTGGTGATATGTTTCCAAATCTGGATGGTGAGTGGCTGGAGAGGGGAGCTTGAAGGTGGTGGCATTCCCATATGTCTGCTTCCCTTGCCCTTCTAGATGGAAGTGGTCGTGGGTTTGGAAGGAGCTGTCCACCATCTGCAAGGCACAAGTCAGGAGTGTGATGGAATACTCCCCATTTGTCTGGATGAGTGCAGCTCCTACACACTCAAGAAGCTTGACACCATCCGGGACAAAGCAACCCGCTCGATTGGCACTACATCCAGAAGCATCCATACCCTTCACCACCGACGCTCAGCAGCAGCAGCTGTACGACCTACAAGATGCACTGCAGAAATTCACCAAGGCTTCTTAACTTCCAAGCCTATGATCTCTACCATGTAAACAGACAAGGGCAGCAGATACATGGTAACAACACCATCTTTATGTCAGCCATGATCCAGACTTGGAAATATGTCATCGTTGACAAATCTTGGAAATCTCTTCCTAACAACATTGTGGGTTTACCTATAGCAAATGGATTGCAGGGATCGCCTAGAGTTGCCAGTGGCTCCCACATCCCATGAATGAATAAAATAAACTTTATTTTCTGACTACAAAAAAGTTACCCCAAATGAATTTTAAGAATATTGCACAATTTGTAAATTTTGCAATTAATTTGTCCTAGCTAGTTGAAATCCTCACTGTACAACCCTTTTATTTCTACATTTTTCATCAATTTGCATGCATATTTGCTCCTCTTTGCTCCTCTGACTGTTTGGCATTCCATACTATAACTACAGCAGTGTGATTGGCCCTCTTTTTGTTCCTCAGTTCAACTCATGTTTTCAGTTGACTTCTAGCATAACATTCCCCACAGCTGTCATTGCTTTTTTTTTAAGCTAATGTTGTGACCACCTTTCCCCATTTCCCCCCACCACCGAAAAAAAAACTTCATATCCTCCTCCTCTATCCTTTTGACAACTTGGTAACCAGAAATCTTGAACTGCCATTCCTCTCCTTTTTAAACCATGTTTCAGTAATGATTATGATACCTTTTTATTTAATCACACATCCCATTATTTATTATAACCATTTATTTTGCTTTTAGCCAATTTAGGATTTACCTTTTTTTCAGTAACTCTCCCATGCAAATATTGAAACCAAATATTCAGTCAGTATTGCTGGAAATAACTTTTCTTCTTAAGAACGTAAGATCTAGGAGCAGGAGTAGGCCGTCTGGCCGTTTGAGCCTGCTCCGCCATTCAATAAGATCATGGCTGATCTTTTCGTGGACTCAGATCCATTTACCCGCGTTCTCACCGTATCCCTTAATTCCTTTATTGTTCAAAAAAAATCTACCTTTTTTTTGAAAACATTTACTGAAGTAGCATCAACTACTTCACTGGGCAAGGAATTCCATAGATTAACAACCCTCTGGGTGAAGAAATTCCTTCCCAGTTCAGTCCTAAATCTGCTCCCTCTAATCTTGAGGCTATGCCCTCTTGTCCTAGCTTCACCTGCCAGTGGAAACATCCTCTCTACTTCTATCTTATCTATTCCCTTCATAATTTTATATGTTTCTGTAAGATCTCCCCTGAATCTTCTGAATTCCAATGAATATAATCCCAATCTACTCAGTCTCTCCTCATAAGCCAACCCCCTCAACTCCAGAATCAACCTAGTGAACCTCCTTTGCACCCCCTCCAGTGCCAGTACATCCTTTCTCAAGTAAGGAGACCAAAACTGCACACAGTATTCCAGGTGTGGCCTCACCAGCACCTTGTACAGCTGCAACATAACCTCTCTGCTTTTTATTTCAATCCCTTTAGCAATGAAGGACAAAATTCCATTTGCCTTCCTAATTACTTGTTGTACCTGCAGACCTACCTTCTGTGATTCATGCACAAGGACACCCAGGTCCCTCTGCATAGCAGCATGCTGCAACTTTTTACCATTCAAGTAATAATCCTTTTTACTATTACTCCTACCAAAATGTATGACTTCACATTTATTTACATTGTATTCCATCTGCCAGACCTTTGCCCACTCACTCAATGTATCTATGTTCCTCTGCAAAGTTTCACAGTCCTCTGCACACTTTGCTTTGCCACTCATCTTAGTGTCATCTGCAAACTTTGACACCCTACACGTGGTCCCCAACTCCAAATCATCTATATAAATTGTAAATAATTGCGGTCCCAACACCGATCCCAGAGGCACACCACTAGTCACTGACTGCCAGCTAGAATAGCACTCATTTATCCCCACTTTTTGCTTCCTGTTAGTCAACCAATCCTCTATCCATGCTACTACTTTACCCTTAATGCCATGCATCCTTATCTTATGCAGTAGCCTTTTGTGCGGCACCTTGTCAAAGGCCTTTTGGAAGTCTAGGTACACCACATCCACTGGGTTCCCATTGTCCACCTTGCTCGTAATGTCTTCATAGAATTCCAAAAGATTTGTCAAACATGACCTGCCCTTCATGAACCCATGCTGCGTCTGCCCAACGGGACAATTTCTATCAAGATGCCTTGCTATTTCTTCCTTGATAATAGACTCGAGCATCTTCCCCACTACAGAGGTTAAGCTAACCGGTCTATAATTCCCCATCTTTTGTCTACTTCCCTTTTTAAACAGTGGCGTCACATTTGCTGTTTTCCAATCTGCTGGGACTGCCCCAGAGTCCAGCAAATTTTGGAAAATTACCGCCAGTGCACCTGCTATTTCTCCTGCCATCTCTTTTAGTACCCTGGGATGCATTCCATCAGGGCCAGGAGACTTATCAATCCTTAGCTCCATTAGCTTGCCCAACACTACCTCTTCCGTAATAATGATTGTTTCCAGGTCCTCACCTACCTTCATCTCTTTGTCAATTACTGGCATGTTATTAGTGTCCTCCACTGTGAAGACCGGTACAAAATACCTGTTCAATGCCTCGACCATTTCATTGTTTGTACACTCATATCCCACCTTTATATTTTAACAATATCATATCTGCATAGTTAAATTCAGGGCTGAATGTTGATTCTAGGCTCCCGATGTGGAGATATATCAGCGGCAGTGAATCCCAGCTAAAATCTCTTAATTTTTATGTCATAGAATGTTGCAGCACAGGAAATTGCCTGTGCACTTCGAAAGAACTATTTAATTGGTCTCATTCCCTTGCTCTTTACTCAACACCTATGGCTTTTTTTTCCCTTTCAAATATCAATCATATTCGCCTTGAAACATTAACTCTGTTTCTCTCTTCACAGATGCTGCCTGAACTACTGAGTTTTGACTGAACTTAATTTTCACTTAAGATTCCAGCATACTTTGCTTCTATTTTCTCCTGATGTACTCCATCATAGCTTTCATAGTTCCAGCCAGAAATTGTTTGTTG
>NW_025966366.1:0-50000 GCF_021869965.1 Rhincodon typus
ATCAACAAACTGGAGGAGCTCTGGAAGGTATGTATTGCGTAACGGGCAAGTTAATACCAACTGGCTCCAATCTAGTGCAAAAGGGAATGTGTGATATTGGAACCAGAGCACTCGGGTGAAATGCTATCACCCCTAGAAAGTTGCTCAGCTGTTAAGCTTGTCATTAGAGCTTTGGCCCATGGTCTTGCATACTGGAAGGCCTGACAACCTTCTGGAGACTGTTATGCCTATTTCCAAGTCAGTTGAATGTTAGTCCTCTATACTGTACACTGTTTAGTAGTAGAACTGTGTCCAAAGGCAGTAGCTAGGTCATCCCTCTTACCACATTTTGTTAGAATGGCAGAGTAATTTGGATATAGACTGTGCTCATTGTGCATTGCATTTTTAGCCCCTGGTGCTCAGTGTGAGCATTGAGGAGGATGAGTGTGCTTTAATTTTCTGTGCAACAAGCTGATGGTATATGTAACATTCAGGATTTTTTCCTTTAATAATTATTGTAGATCATGTCATATTAGAATATTGCTGATAAACATTTTGTTGAAGACTTTCACCTACTTGTTGGGACAGTTTGCAACACTTACCAAAGTAAGTGGAAAGCAACATTTAAACTGCAGGAGAGGAGAATGCTGATTAGTTGGCAAATAAACTCTGGTAAAGGCTTTGTCATGAAGAATGCTGCAGTTAATGATGGTGTGAGTTAACTGCCGACCTTTGTTTAAGATTTAAACAAAGCTTGGCATTTAGCAATGCAAGTTGACTGTGATTGGTCAAAACGTCACCGTGAGAAATCAGTCTGTGTATGGCTGTCTCACATGTTGAGTTGAAACTGGTGCAGTATGTAAGTGTTCTTTCATCTGCAAAAAATAGGGCCCTCCAAACCAATATATGTGGCTTCCAATACACACGGGTGCGCTTGACTGCACGCCCATTAAAGATCTGAAATCGGTTGTCAGTATAATTCTTTGCACAGTCAGGATTATGTAGCAGATGCTGCCCAGTTGTGGAATCGCATCTAAATTTGCATAATGAGTTTTACAAATGCTGGTTGGGTGTGGTCCGTATATTGTTTGTTGCAAACAACCAAAGGGATATGCTATTTGATATGCCCTGATGACTAGTGGTTGGTACAGCTGACACACTAGCCTCTGACCAGGACTGAGATTCATATGCTGCTTTATTTTCAGCAATACTCAATTTCTGTACCACTAAACGACTGGGAATATGTTGCAGATCAATACAATATTATGTCAGTGTGCCATTACTCAATGTTGATCACAGATTTATTATGTTTAGAATACTTAGTTTGATTAGAAATTGAAATGCCAGAATCTAAAATGAGATGGGTAATACTTCCAATCCCCTCAGTATTACATTTTAATATAGTTTCTGTAATGGAGATGCCCTGTCTGTTTTAGGATAATCCTTCTGCTACCCTTGAGGACCTGGAGAAACCTGGAGTGGATGAAGAGCCTCAGCATGTACTACTTCGTTACGAAGATGCTTATCAATACCAGAACATCTTCGGTCCACTGGTCAAGCTGGAGGCTGACTATGACAAAAAGCTAAAGGAATCACAGGTATTGTGCAGAGTGAACATCTGCTCAGTGTAGCTTTTGCATACATTTCTTATATCTTTAACAGTACTACACTTTGTTCCTTTCAGACTCTGTCTTTGTGAAAATGTCTAGCAGCGGAGGAATCTGGAAAATGCTCCTTTCCACACATGTTGAATTGACCCAGTGAATTGTTGAACCCAACAGATCAGTGGCTTTTGGGATTATTTCTTGCTGACAAAACTACTTGCAACTGCTGTGTCCCTTTTGGCTGCACAGTGCCCCCTTAGCTTTGTCCTGTCAAGTGTAACTCATAATGCCCTTGTCCACATGACCATAGAAATGATAAAGCACAGAAGTAGTCCATTTGGCTCATCTTGTCCATGCCAACCCAAAGACACCCAGATGCCTTTCTCTCGTCCCATCTTCCTGCACGCAGCCCATACCCCTGTAACTAACAGCATTCAAGGTGCAGGTCCAGGTACTCTTCTTAAAAAAAAAAAAAAAAAAAAAAAAAAAAAAAGTTTAGGGTCAGTGTTTCCACCACCATCTCAAGCAGTGAATTCCAGACACCCCATCACCCTTTGCATTTTTAAGAAAAGATCACACTTCTCTATAGACTACACAGTCAATTTTTGTCATCTGCAAGTTACCCAATTGTGCCCCCCATGTTAGAGTCCAAATTATTAATGTATAAAACAAACAGGGTCTGAACACTGAACCTTGCAGAACACCACTTGAAACAGCTTTCTATTTGCAAGGGCAGCCATCAATCATTACCCTTTGTTTCCTGTTAATAAGCCAACATTGGATCCAATTCTACACATTACCATTGGGCTTTACTTCATTGACCAGTCTGCCACGTGTGATCTTGTCAAATACCTTTCTAAAATCTGTGTAGACAACATCCATTGTACTACCCTCATCAATCCTCCTGGTCACTTCCTCAAAGAATTCCGTCAAATTTGTAAGTCATAACCTCCCCTTTACAAAGTCATGCTGACTATTCCTGACTAGCCCATGCCTGTCTAAGTGACAGTTAATTCCAATCTCTCAGGATTGATTCGAACAATTTGCCCACCACTGAAATAAGACTAACTGGCCTGCAATTGTTTGGCATTTTCTTTTAATACGCTTTTTAAACAATGGAACTACATTTGCATTTCTCCAGTCCTCTGGCACCTCATCTGTGTCCAGTGAAGATTGGAAAATAATCCTTGAAGCATCTGTTGTTTCCTCCCTGACCTCCTTCGACATCCTAGGGAACAACCCTCTCGCCCTGGTGACTTATCAGCTTTCAAGGATTCCAACTCCCCTAGCACTTCCCCTCTCATTGTGATTATTTTGACCAATATTTCATACTGCTACTCTTGGATTACTACACCCACATCATTCCTTTCCTTCGTGAATGTGAAGACAAAAACTTTATTTAAAATTCTTCCCATAAGCTCTGGATCTTCACGCAAGATCCCTTCTTCATCTCTGATAGGTCCTACTTTTTCCTTAACTATACTTTTGCTCTTTATTTCCTGGTAAAAACATCTTTGGGTTTTCTTTTATCTTGCTTGTTAATTTTATTTTCATGCCATCTCTTTGATTTCCTTTTATTTTTAATTTGATCCCTGTATTTTCAATGCTCCTCTAAGCTATCTGCAATGTTGAGTTTTTTGTGACTATCATAAGCTTCCTTTTTTCTGTTTAATCATCCCCTGTATTTTTCTCGACGGCCATGGGAATCTAGATTTAGCAGTATCCTTCTCATTTTTGGAAGGGACATGTCTGCTTTCTGCCTCAAGGATTTCACTTTTTAAGTGCCTCCCACTGGTTTACCACTGATTCACCCTTTAACAGTTCTGTTCAGTCCACCTCATTCAAATCACTTTTCAGTTTTGTAAAATTTGCATTTCCCCAGTTAAAAGCTTTTACCCCTAATTTATCTTTGTCCTTTTCCATAAAAATGCTAAATCTAACCAAATTGTGGTTACTATCTATGATATGGTCGTCCACTGTCACTTGACCCACTTGCCCATCTTCATTTCCCAAAACTAAGCTAGAATTGTGGCTCCTCTTGTTTTTAAAAAGAAAAAAATTCTTGGACACAGTACGTGAATCTTTCACTGTCATTGCCCCTTATGTTGTTTGAAACCCAGTTGATATTAGGATAGTTAAAGTCTCCTGCTATTAATGCCCTCTTACTGGGTGGCATGGTGGCTGTGGTTAGCACTGCTGCCTCACAGTGCCAGGGACCCAGGTTTGATTCCAGCCTTGGGTGACTGTGTGGAGGTTACATGTTTCCCCATGTCTGCGTGGGTTTTTGTCAGGTTCTCTGGTTTCCTCCCCCCATCCAAAGATATGCAGGTTAGATGGATTGGCCATGCTAAATTGTACATAGTGTTTAGGAATGTGCAGGCTAGGTGGATTAGCCATGATAAAAGCAGGGTTACGGGAATGAGGTGGGGGACTGAGTCTGGGTGGGATGCTGTTGGGAGGGAAGGTGCAGACTTGATTGGCCCAATTTGTCTACATTTATGTTCTTCTGTCTCCCTCCCACTATGGGTATTCAACTTATCTGGATTAATCTTCTTAAACTCCATTGGAATCTTTGTTTCAATATGATCACCTCTCCATCTAAACCCAAATGATTAAAGGCCCGACCTGCTCAACTTTTTCCAAAAAGACAAACTTCTTCACATCAGATATCAGCCTTGTTAAGCCTCTCAAACAGCTTTCAATCCAAGTATGCGCTTTTTTTAATTCATTCACAGGGTGAGGGTGACACTGACTAGGCCAGCACTTATTGCCCATCCATAATAGTCCAGAGGGCAGTTAAATATCAGTCACATTGCTGTGGGTCTAGAGTCACATGTAGATCAGACCAGGTAAGGATGGCAGTTTCCTTCCCTTAAGGACATTATTGAACTAGATGGGTTTTTCTGACAATTGGCAATAGATTCACGGTCATCATTAGACTCTTAATTCCTTTTTTGAATTGAATTCAAATTCCACTATCTTCTGTGTCAGGATTTGAACTCTGGTCTCCAAAACATTACCTGGGTCTCTAGATTAACATTCCAACGATAATAGCACTAGGCCATTGCCTCCCTTTAGTACTCCAGGTGTGGCTCACCAACGCGGTTATCAGTTTTCCCAAATTTTATACTCCTTTTAGGATTCACCTTTGCTCCCTAGTCAGATGGACTGCATTATCTTCACCAGTTTTCTGAGTAACTTGCTAGTAATTAGACGGAACAATATCCATTTGATAAGCTTACCAGCACTTAGAATATCCACTTCTCTTCCTTCTCTTTCCTATAATCTTGCCCTTTCACCATATTGTTTCAAATAAATGACAGTGATATTTTAAGTCATATTTCCAAACTAGGAATTGTTTTCATCCCTCTTATGTGAGTGCGCTCCTAGAACCCAAAAATTCTGATGCACTTTAATTTGAGCTTGTGCAGATGGTGTATACTTTTAATGAGGCCTGAATAGACTTCATTACATTAGTGTTACTATATAGGGGGATACTTATGGTTCACCAGTGCAGATGTGATAATGATACGGAGCTGCTTATAACAGTACTGGTACCAAAATTGAAGCAACAACTTGTGGTATACTAAGACTTCTCCAATGTATCTAACCTTGCCTTTTTCAAACCAAGACAATTGGTTCTACATTCATTGTGTGATTTTAATTTTCACTTAAATAGAATGGTGATTACTTCTCTCAGAGAAGGGCAGGATCGTCTTCCCTTGTATGTGTTTCCCTGCAACCCCAATGCCATTCTGTTTCTATAAAACAATAACTACAGTGTGGAACCAGGCTCTTTGGTCCAACAAGTCCACACCGACTCTCGGAGCATCCCACCCAGACCCATCCCCCTAAGCTACACATCCCAGAACACTACAGGCAATTTAGCATGGCCAATCCACCTAGCCTGCACATCTTTGGACTGTGGGAGGAAACCAGAGCACCCAGAGGAAGACCACGCAGACACAAAGAATGTGCAAACTCCACACAGACAGTCACCCGGCGGTGGAATCGAACCGGATCCCAGGCGCTGTGAGGCAGCAGTGCTAACCACTGAGCCACTGCGCCACCCTACAATAGTCCCTTGAATCCTGAAATAGCTGACTTCTACAGCCTGTCACCACCTAGCTGTGTGTACAAATTTTTTAAAATATAGTGTGAAAATTAGAGAGCACATAGGCAGGGGTTAGTGTTGCTTTCTCTTTGTATTTAAGTATAATTGGAGTGTCTCTTCGTTATCAGCCAAGTGAATAATCTAACTACCTCTTCCGTTTTGTTATCCAGCTAAATTATCTTGCTTGAACCAATAAATGTGTTTAATTGTGTTTATAATTTTAGACTCAGGACAATATCACTGTAAGATGGGATCTGGGTCTGAACAAGAAAAGGATTGCATACTTCACCTTGCCTAAGACGGACTCTGGTAAATGGCACCAGTTTACATTACTTTAAGTTAAAAGTGCAGTTTGGTGCATTGGCACAACAATGTCAGATATGATTGAAGATGGTGAGAAAGGAATGCAAGGTGTCGTGCTATTTACTTCAGGAGTTGGCAAGCCTCAACAGATCAAGTGACGCTGGCTGGTAAATCTATATCACAATCCAGTCGTCATTCTCTTTGAACACAGAAACAAAATACCAGATTCAATAAACGACGTGTGTGTAATATTGATGTATTGTAGAAAGATTTTTCATTGTGCATAAACAGATTTTTACAGTAGAGAGCTACAAAGCCTAATGTTTTGTATCACTTTAAAAGTGACACTGCCCGACAGTAAATAGCTCAGCCTGAGAACAGTGGAAAGGAACAATTCGAATTTATAGAATTAGTCACAGTACCTCATTTTTGATGCACCCAAGAATGCATTCATTATCTGACAAAAACATTCCAGAAAGTAGGTGGTAAGCAGGGTACTGTGAGCACTGTGGACACTACACTATAGATACTCGCTCACTTGATGTGAACTGTCGGCATGATTGTTTGCAATATGGGTAGTCATTCGCTATTACTTTCAAAGGCAAGTTCACTTTTCCCAAAGTCTCCCTGGATAAAATGAACAGATGCCAGATCTGTATCTTCAAAAGTGTCGCATTTAGTACTTCGGGAGAGAAGTAATTCTGCCCTGAAACCTACTGTTTACCATAAAGTTGTATCAATTGCCCAGATTAATTTCTGATTGTGAAGTCTTTAGTGTTGAGCTTAATTTATTAATTGAGCCATGCAGACCAGAATGGTGAGTTGATTAGCTCTGATTTGGAGCAGCATGTGAATAGATTATGGCCAGATTGAAAATCTATTATTGTGCTGTATACTGTGGTCGTCATTTGGCTATTCTTATTCTTGTTCTTCAGACATGCGCCTGATGCAGGGTGATGAGATCTGTCTGCGCTACAAGGGTGACCTGGCACCTCTTTGGAAAGGAATCGGCCACGTGATCAAAGTCCCGGACAGTATCCTTTGTATCTTGCTAATTAAACAAATCGCAGTTGTACAGCTGAAGAGCTTGCAGTGTTTTTATATAAATGATAAGGCTGGCTTTTGCTGTGCGCACCTTACTGTGCAAATGTTGCACTCTTAAATGTTTTCTTCTGCGTGTGATGTTAGGCAGAGGCCCTGTTACTTCTCATGGGCACAAAAACTCTATGGTGGTGGAAGCAGATTCAGTTTAGAAAAGGAATTTGACATATACAAGTTCATAAACATTAAAGGCATTGGCAAATTTGATAAAAGACAGTTTGTAGAGTTTTT
Source organism: Rhincodon typus (assembly GCF_021869965.1). Classification (NCBI taxonomy): domain Eukaryota; kingdom Metazoa; phylum Chordata; class Chondrichthyes; order Orectolobiformes; family Rhincodontidae; genus Rhincodon; species Rhincodon typus. The sequence continues at coordinate 7,333 of NW_025966366.1, forward strand.
AGCAGGGAATGATTAGATGACTTTCAAAGAGCCAGTACAGACATCATTGACTGAATAACCATGTTATGTATCAAAGATTTTCTGGAGAATGGGGATATGGAATTTTCCCCTACCTCTCAAAAGTCTCCTGAATAAAACCATTATGATTAAAGCAGCTTATTTGTTTATTTATAATAATGCTATTTTAGGGACCTCTTTGCATAAATAGCCTGCATTATTTCCCTTTTTTGAAAAGGTCATTTGAATGCTTTAGGTTATAGAAAGCTCTTAAAAATGTACGTTCTTTACTTGCTTTGAATGTCAATCATCAGTGCTCAACGTTGCCATCTGCAAATTTTGCATGCATGAGGTGATCGGTGATATTTAGTAATTGGTATGAGTTCCCACCCTAGATCATTCTAACATTGGAATTGCACACTGAAAATGAACCCAAACCAACCATGTTGTGTTGGTGTTTATCAGCTTTGTGAGCGCTTTGGTGAATCCTTGTTCCCAAATGGCGTTGTACCCTTTGTTAGTTCGGTGCATCTAACCTGTTCTTATATGCTAACATGGTCTCAATTTCAGTTAGTAACTCAACAACTCTGATCTTTAAAATAAAATCCCATAGTTCATAGGTTTAGTTTCAATACGGCTGTCCCTCTGAAGCATTGGACATAGTCTTTTTCTCTCCATTTTATCAAAGATTTTGCCTGATACATGTCAAGACTGACACAGAAATACCACATTTCAGGGGAAGTTATTCCTTAGTCAATAACAGTCACCCTGCCTTTTTTAAATATAAAATGCAAGCTTGAAGTGGTAACTTCCCTTGTGCATGCCCCATGACAAGGCACTGACCGGTCAGAGTTCACTTAATAAGCACCCTCTTCTCGTGATATAAAATTTGTTATCCTCTTGGTATTCTTGCGTCTGTCCTGATGAGTATAAGATGAATAGATTTGGCAACATGCCTCTTTTTCAAACCATACTTGACTGACATTGCATGTCATCTGCTTTCTCGCCCATTTCATCAATATTCTCCTTCAGTTTCCTTCGATAATTTTTTTAAAATTCAGTATAACATAATTTTAATATTGTTTGCAAATTGGCCCACTCCTGGCCCTGTGTCAGAATCACAGATGTAAACAGAGCACTAAAGTAGTCCCAGAACAGAATCCTTAGGGGACCAAGGACCACTCTTGATAGCCTTAAGGACTGTGCCTCAACTTACTCTTCTCCTTTCTAACCTATTCTTTTTCATTCACTCATGGTACATGGGTGCCGTAGGCTGGCCAGCATTTATTGTGCTTCCCAGTTGCCTTTGGGAAGGAGATGGTGAGCTTCCTCCTTGAACCGCCGCAATCCACATGCTGTCATTTGACCCATAATACCCTTACGGAGGGAATTCCAGGATTTTAATCCAGTGACCATGTAAGAACAACAATATGTTTCCAGGTCAAGATGATGAATGGCTTGGCAGGGAACTTGCAGGTGGCAATGCTCCCATTTATCTGCCATTGTCCTTTGAGATGGTTATAGGTTTTCTTCTGAGGATCCTTGATAATTTTCTGCATTGTATCTTAAATATAGCACACACTGCTGCTGCTACTACTGATGTCAGTAGTGGAGGGATTTTTTTTGTTTTTTTTTTGTTGATGTAGTGCCAATCAAGCAGGCTGCTTTGTCCTGGATGGTGTAGAGGTTCCTGCGTGGTGTTGGGGTTGCACCTATCCAGGCAGGTGGGAAGTATTCCATCACATTCCTGACTTGTGCCTTATAATTGGAGGAGAGGTTTTGGGAGTCAGTTGAGTTACTCAGCCTAGTATTCCTAGTCTCTGACCTCCTCTTGTAGCCACTGCAATAATACAGTGAGTCCAGTTGAATTGATAGGTCAATGATAGCCCCAAGGGTGTTTTTATTGGGGGGGGGGGGGGGGCGCGCGGGCGCGGGTATTCAATGATGGTAACACCACAGAGTAGTGGTTTGTTTGTTTGTTACTGGAGATGGTCATTGTCTGGCAGTTGTATTGAGAATGTTACTTGCCACTTGTCAACTCAAGCCTGTATATTGTCCAGATCTTGTTGTATTTGAACATGGATTATTTCAATATCTGAGGAGTCACAAACGTTGTGCAATCATCGATGAGCATCCCTACTTCTGGTCTTATGATGAAGGGAAGATTGAAGCAACTGAAGGTGGTTGGGCCTAGGACACAACTCTGAAGAAATCCTGCAGAGATGTCCTGGAGCTGAGATGACTGACCTTCACCAACTTTATGGGGCGGCAAGGTGGCTCAGTGGTTAGCACTGCTGCCTCACAGCACCAGGAACCCGCGTTCAATCCCACCCTCGGGCGACTGCGTGGAGTTTACACATTCTCTCTGTTAGTCCAAAGATGTGCAGACTAGGTGGATTGGCCATGCTAAATTGCCGAGTGTTCAGAGATGTGTAGACTAGGTGGGTTATAGGGGGGTGGGTCTGGGTAGGCTGCTCAGGGTCAGTGTGGACTTGTTGGGTCGAAGGGCCTGTTTCCACACTGTGGGGATTCTATGATCTATGATTCTATAATCTGTGAACCCCAGTCCTCTTCCTGTGTGCCACGTGTAACTCCAACAAGTGAGAGTTTAGCCCCAGGGCTCCCCAGTTTTGCTAGGACTCGTTTATTCCACACTGTCAAATGCAGCCTCGATGTCAAGGGCTGTCACTCCCACCTCACTTCTAGAATTCAACTCTTGTCCATGTTTGAACCAAGGCTGTAAGAGATCAGCAGTTGTATCCTTGGTGGAACTCAAACTGGGCATCATTGAGCAGGGATAGTAGGAACTGCAGATGCTGGAGAATCTGAGATAACAAGGTGTAGAGCTGGATGAACACAGCAGGAAAATTTTTCTGAAGAACGGTCCAGGCCCAAAACGTCAGCCTTCCTGCTCCTCTGATGCTGCTTGGCCTGCTGTGTTCATCCAGCTCTACACCTTGTTATCATTGAGCAGGTGCTGTTTGATAGCAGTGTTGATTGCACCTTCCATCATTTTACTGATGATTGAGAGTAGACTGGGGCTCTAATTGGCCAGGTTAGATTTGGCCTGCTTTTTTGTACAAGAGATATTTGGGCAATTTTCCACATTGTTGGGTAGGTGCCAGGTTGTAACTATACTTGATGAGCTTGATGAGGGGAGTGGCAAGACCTGAAGCTCAAGTCCTCAGTACTATTGCTGAAATGTTGTCTGAGTCCGTAGCCTTTGCAGTATTCAGTGTCTCCAACATTTCTTGATATCACATGGAGTGAGTCGAATTAGCTGAGGGTGGTATCTGTAATGCTGGGGGCCACTGGAGGAGACAGAGATGGATCATCCACTTGGCACTTCTAGTTGAAGATTGCTATGAATTATTCAGCCTTATCTTTTTGCACTGATGTACTGGGCTCTTCCATCATTGAGGATAGGGATATTTGTGGAGCCTGCTCCTCCAGTGAGTTGTTTAATTGTCCACTACCATTCACGACTGGATGTGGCAGGACTGCAGAGCTTAGATCTGTTTGTTGTTGGATCATCTAACTGTCTACCACATGCTGTTTGTCCAGAATGAACGTTGAGGACTTTCTCAGGGCGACTTCCTCCCTGTGTAAACCACTGTGTCACCACCTCTGCTGAGTCTGTCCTGCCAGGGGGACAGGACATATCCAGGAATGGTGCTGATGGTGTCTGGTACATTTTTAGCCTGTTCTTCTGAATAATTCCTTTGTTCTTTCCCCTTAAGCTTGCAATATTTTTCCTTGTCTCAAGTAGTTACTCAATTTTCACTTGAAAGACACAATTGAATCTGCTTCCACTGCCCTTCAAGGCTGCACTGCCCAAATTGTAACACTGGTGGTGGGATTTCCTCCATGGTTTGTGTTGCCAGTTTTCTTAAATCTGTGCTGCTTGATTACAGACCTTCCTGCCAGTAAGAACACCACCTTGTTTAATTTCCCAACACCCTTTGTATTTCTGGCACATATTAGGTCGCCCCTTAACTTTCTTTGCTCCACGATAGTAATCTCAATTTTCCAGTCTCTCAACATAATATTGTTTACCAAAGGTAACGCGTTCCCTTTTAAAAACAGATGTTTGGTCACCTTCCAGTCCTTTGGCATGCGCTGATTCTCAGCACCTTGAGGTACCATTTCTTGGGCCTTCATTGTTTCTTCTCCCTATTGCTCTCCTCGTACAGTATCAAGTTGTTGCTTTTTCCTTGGGGAAATATTACTGCATTTGTCCTCATTTAGTTTTACTCACTTCTCTAGTCCATTGATTTATCAATATATTCCATGTTGCATTTAACCAGTTTATAGCGTAGCTTCTTAATTTCCTTTGCCGTCATTGTATCATCCCAGATTGAAGGACAGGCCTGACTATCTTTTAGAACAGGTTTGAGGGATGTAGAGATGAGAGATGACCCTCTTTCTAAATATATTTAAATTTACAAGTCTTTCTTTAACTTAACACAAGACAAAGCTGAAAATGCAGCTTGAGTACAGCTAGTTCTCTGAGCTGCTGTGACAGTTTTAGGTGCAATATATATTTGTTTTAGACATGATTTAGATAATTCTAGAGTGTTTGAGGTCAGCTGTAGTTTGTGTAATTGTAGAGCCTGACTCAGTCAGGCTAAGCGTTGTGTCTCTAACTGACCCATGTAGATTATGGGGATGAGATCGCTATTGAACTACGCAGTAGTGTTGGAGCTCCAGTTGAAGTAACTCACAACTTCCAGGTGGATTTTGTGTGGAAATCAACTTCATTTGACAGGTAAGCTACTAATTTGTCCAACTTTGCCCTTTTTAATTTGTAGCTTTATCAGCCTTTTATTTTCTGTCTAAATAATGTAGGCAGTGTTGACGGTGCCAGGTCCCATCCTCTCTTTTCTTTCTAAAAAAAAAAAAAAGTTCCCAGTTGGGAAATGCAGGTCGGTACATGTTTTGATCAATCCAACAATTCCATTTCACATTCCCAGCAATCCAGTACATTGTAATGTTAGTTGATGCAATAATTTCTCATCATGAGCCTGGTTTCTAGAAAGGGATTTGGCTATTTTTAACATGCATTAAAATTAAATGTTGCAGGTATAACTATTACCCACTTAAAAGGGATGCTGGATGTGGAGTTCAATAGTAGATATCTGAGCTATGGGTATAAGAGCTCTGTGCATGTAGTAGTAGCTTCGTTTGTGTGCATGTTAACATTGTCTCACCTATTCTGCAGCATAAGAGGAGGCTATTTGACCTATCCTGCTTGTTTGTGAGCTACAAATTGATCTAATGTTCCTCTTTGTAGGCCTGCAAACTTCCTATTTTTTTATTTAAGCACTCCAGTGTCCTAATTTTCAAAAGAAGTACAAATAGACCAATGAGCCTTACTTTGGTTGTGGGTAAAGTGTTGCCAAAGGATTATAAGAGAATTTATAATCATCTAGAAAAGAATAATTTGATTAGGCTTAGTCAACACGGTTTTGTGAAGGGTAGGTCGTGCCTCACAAACCTTAGAGTTCTTTTGAGAAGGTGACCAACAGGTGCATGAGGGTAAAGCGGTTGATGTGGTGTATCTGGATTTCAGTAAAACGTTTGATAACGTTCCCACGGTAGGCTATTGCAGAAAATACGGAGGCATGGGATTGAGGGTGATTTAGCGGTCTGGATCAGGAATTGGCTAGCTGTAAGAAGACAGAGGGTGGTGGTTGATGGGAAATGTTCATCCTGGAGTTCGGTTACTAGTGGTGTACCTCAAGGATCTGTTTTGGGGCCACTGCTGTTTGTCATTTTTATAAATGACCTGGATGAGGGCGTAGAAGGATGGGTTAGTAAATTTGCGGATGACACCAAAGTCGGTGGAGTTGTTGACAGTGCGGAAGGATGTTGCAGGTTACAGAGGGACGTAGATAAGCTGCTGAGCTGGGCTGAGAGGTGGCAAATGGAGTTTAATGCGGAAAAGTGAGGTGATTCACTTTGGAAGGAGTAACAGGAATACAGAGTACTGGGCTAATGGTAAGATTCTTGGTAGTGTGGATGAGCAGAGAGATCTCGGTGTCCATGTGCATCGATCCCTGAAAGTTGCCACCCAGGTTGATAGGGTTGTTAAGAAGGCGTACGGTGTGTTAGTGTTTTATTGGTAGAGGGATTGAGTTTTGGGGCCATGAAGTCATGTTGCAGCTGTACAAAACTCTGGCGCGGCCGCACTTGGAGTATTGCGTACAGTTCTGGTCACCGCATTATAGGATGTGGAAGCATTGGAAAGGGTGCAGAGGAGATTTACCAGGATGTTGCCTGGTATGGAGGGAAGGTCTTCTGAGGAAAGGCTGAGGGACTTGAAGCTGTTTTCGTTAGAGAGAGGAAGGTTAAGAGGTGACTTAATGGAGACATACAAGATGATCAGAGGATTAGATAGGGTGGACAGTGGGAGCCTTTTTCCTCGGATGGTGATGGCTAGCACGAGGGGACATAGCTTTAAATTGAGGGGTGATAGATATAGGACAGATGGCAGAGGTAGGTTCTTTACTCGGAGAGTAGTAAGGGCGTGGAATGCCCTGCCTGCAACAGTAGTAGACTCGCCAACTTTAAGGGCATTCAAATGGCCATTGGATAAACATATATGGATGAGAATGGAATAGTGTAGGTTAGTTGGGCTTCAGATTGGTTTCACAGGTTGGCGCAACATCGAGGGCCGAAGGGCCTGTACTGCGCTGTAATGTTCTATGTTCTAGGAGTAATTCTCAAGTATTCAGGTGCTAATGATTGCAGGAACTGAATGTAATGTCAGTGCTTCTGATGTTTTGTGCAAAATGTCTCTTGTTGCACAAATGTAACATTTTGAGTGTACAATAAATTTGAAACTGCTAGACAAAGTGAACAAAAGTGGAACAATCTAGGGAATAAGCAGCAGTTATCCTCTGACATGGCTTAACTGAACTACATACTGGATCCACACTTGGTATCAGAATCTGTTAGTTCAGCTGCCATTTGAACACCTTGTTTGTTTATTCCAGTTGCAGGAAAATGTATACATAGTAAACCCTAAGATTTTCCATCTTCACAGAATTTAAACAATATCTGTTAGCCATCCCAGTCTTTATTTTTCCATTGTTTGTGGAAAATATCCTCCCTTTCAGATGCTTACCCTCATTTTAGTATTTCTGTGACCTGAGCAATTCATCTGGTATAAATGGAAATTCACTAGAATGCCTTCTCCTCTTGCCTCCTTCCAACAACAAATTGCATTCAAAAATGTTTACTGTTGTTGAAGAACTGTTATTGAAGAAATTTCAAAACGTATTGAAAATGAACATGGTTCAAAGATGTTAGGCACTGGCAAGCATGTAGGTGGCCATTCATCTTTTACTTTTGGAAAAACAGACTTTTTATTTTCAGGCAAAAACTAATGATTGAAGTTTTGCAAAAGTGATATGTGCAGAAAAGTCGAAAATGCACCAAGAAGCTAGGGAATGACACTTTTTTTTTTCTCAGAACAGTTCTGTATCACTTTGACGTTATCTCTGAAGCATTGTGTGGTGTTTCCACAGGGTCTACAATGATTTGCTTGTGAACCAAGAGCCTACCTGATTGTTGCTTGACTGTAGAACTCTTGCGTCTGAATCAGGCAGATTCTTATAGGCATTTTAGATATAGAGCATTTTCACTCTTAGAAATGGCATGAATGTCTTTTGTCCATCTGGGTTATAGAGTCATACAGCACAGAAACAGACCATTTGGTCTGACTCATCCATGCTGACCAGATACCCTAAAATTAGTATAGTCCCGTTTGCCAGCATTTGGCCCATACCCTTCTAAACTCTTTGTATTCATGTACTCATCCAGATGCCTTTTAAATGTTGCAATTGTACCAGCCTCCACCACTTCCTCTGGCAGTTCATTCCATATACGCGTTGCCCCAGGTCCCTTTTAAATATTGCTCAGCTCACCTTAAACCTATGCTCTCCAGTTTTAGATTCCTCTACCCTGGGGGGAAGTCCTTGGCTCTACACCCTATCCATGCCCCTCATGATTTTAAAGCTTCTATAAGGCCATTCCTTGGCCTGTGCTCCAGGGAACGTAGTCCCAGCCTATTCAGCCTACCCCTATAGCTCAAACCCTCCAACCCTGGCGACATTCTTCTAAATCTTTTCTGAACCCTTTCTAGTTTCACTACATCCTTCCTATTGCAGGGAAACCAGAATTTAATGCAGTATTCCAAAAGTGGCCTAACCAATGTCCTGTACAGCTGCAGCATGACCTCCCAACTCCTATACTCAATGCACTGACCAATAAAGGCAAGCATACCAAATGCTGCCTTCACTCTCCTGTCTGCCTGCAACTCCACTTTCAAGGAACTATTGACAACAAATAAAAGCTTATCCTAGTCTATCTGATTAGGATCTTTTTGCAGGAGCAGAAATCCTAACTGTGTTTCTTATCTCCACCTTATGTACTGAGGCAACTCTCAGCAGCATTGCTGTCCAAACCAAGATCGGCTAATTCAGCACAAATTAGGGGTTCAACTTTAAAGCATCAGGAGCAGGACTACATGCATACAATGACTGTTCTACTGGTTTCTGTGCACCGAGTGAATGTTAATGAGGGACTAACGTGAAACTGGAAGAAATACAATAAATACTTGTTGGCATATCACCATCAGTTCTCTCTTTATTAGTGGCAAATAACAGCTTTATGGTTGGGTGTGCGTGGGCTGATGTAACCAAGGTAGTTCCCTGAGACTTGACCAACATGATATTGACATGGTTGCTCCGCTCCTCACTGCGATGCACATTTTTATTGTGACCCATTCTGATATGTTAACAAGAAGTTCCTTTTTTCAACTTCCAGAATGCAGAGTGCTTTAAAAACCTTTGCTGTGGATGAGACTTCTGTGTCTGGCTACATATACCACAAACTGCTTGGCCATGAGGTGGAGGATGTGATTATTAAATGCCAGCTGCCCAAACGCTTCACTGCCCATGGTTTACCTGACCTTAATCACTCACAGGTAGGCAATTTTGAGTGACATAATGTGTTAACATTGCGTCTGATTTTCACCAGTGACCTTATCCTCAAGTAAGCAGCAACTGTACATATTCTGTCAATGCTGTCTTCAATGCTTTTATCAAATCCAGCCTGTTGGCTTTCAATTGTAGTTGGTGCAGGCCGTGCAAGTAAACCTAATCCTCAGTAAGTTACACTATATATACAGTCAAGCATAGAGCTATGAGACATAAGATCCCAGGTGCTCATTTTAATCACTCTCTCTTGTAACCTGCTCTGCTGTATTTTGAACACACTCAGTACTATATGAGCAACGTCCTTTTAAATGCAAAGCAGATCTAAAAACAAGGGAAGCAGCAAATTTTACCCGAATTGTAATGTTAGTTGCCTGTTGCTGCAGCCTCTGCCTGGATCAAAACAGGAAGCAAAAATGAGACATTCAAGAGAAACTGCATTGTTAGTGTCTTGAACCACGAGGTGGCAGCCTGTGCTTCTGGTATTGTTGCCCCTGCCTCAGTTTGGGCCCTTTCACCTCTGAAGGCAGCAATGGCATGTTATTTCATACTTTCACCACAGAAAACTGCTGTAATCAATAGTACTGCAGCAAATTGTTACATTGCCTGGGATTAATAAATCTGCACGCCAATTCAGATCTGTCAGCATTGAAACGGCTGTGTTTAAAAAAAGAACTGACTTTTTCATGGACATTGCAGTTGTATGGCCAAAATGTTGTGCTGATGGGACAATACGGATACAGTAGTTTTCCAGACTACTTCACATTACAGACTTTAATCTGTTGATTGTTCTGTGTGCTAAAATCTGACACGTGCGCTGCTCCAGTACACTAACTGCACTGTGGTGGGTGAGTTGTTTTGCACTGCAACATATTCCTAGCGGTAATGTATTTCAAATCAGTTTATGCAGTGTTTATGAATATCTTTAGCACATTTAGTCATATGTAAACATTTTGTTTCTCCAGCTTCAGTTATACTACTTGGAGAAATGGGAAATATTATTAGATATAAATACTCTGTAAGCAATATCGAAATTGCTTCAAACTGCTTAGATTCCAAAAGCTTTGAAGTTTTACTTCTGTCAACAGAAGTACTGAAAGTAGAAGTGCAATTGTTGGTTACGCTACAATGAAGTGCATGGCATAATTAAAACCATTATAACATTGCCGTCCATGATTGATAAGGTGAGGTTTCAATCTTTCCAACAGGTTTATGCTGTGAAGACTGTCCTCCAGCGTCCTCTCAGTCTGATCCAAGGCCCTCCAGGCACTGGGAAAACTGTCACTTCTGCTACTATAGTTTATCATCTGGCCAGGCAAGGCAATGGGTAAGCAGCACTTTCTTCCACACTTAAAGTAGTGCCCCTCATGATTTTATAAACCTCTAAGGTCACCCCCTCAGCCACTGACACTCCAGGGAAAACAGTCCCAGCCTATTCAGCCTCTCCCTATAGCTCAAATCCTCCGACCCTGGCAACATCCTCAAGTCTTTTCTGAATCCTTTTTAGTTTCACAATATCCTTCCTCTAGGAGAGAGACCAGAATTGCATGCAGTACTCCAAAAGTGGTCAAACCAGCTACAACATGACTTCCCAACTCCTATACTCAATGCACTGACCAATAAAGGCAAGCATACCAAACCCCATCTTCACTATCCTGTCTACCTGCGACTCCACTTTCAGTGAACTGTGAACCTGCCCCCCAAGATCTCTTTGTTCAGCAACACTCCCCAGGATCTTATGATTAAGTGTATAAGTGCTGTCCCGATTTGCCTTTCCAAAATGCAATGCCTCACATTTATCTAAATTAAACTCCGTCTGCCACTCCTCGGCTCATTGGCCCATCTGATCAATGTTTCATTCCCTTGCTTAACAAGAATCTATCTACCTCTTCTTTAAAAATATTCAAGACTGTACTTCCAGCACCTTTTCGGGAAGAGTTCCAAAGATTCATGGCACTCTGAGAGGAAAGAAATTTCTCTAATTTGTTTTAAGTGGGTGATCACTGATTTCTAAACAATGACCCCCTGGTTCTAGATTCTCCTGTAAGAGGAAATATCTCCACTCCCACCCTGTCAAGCCTCCTCTTCATTTGTGTTTCAATCAAATAGCCTCTTACTCTTCTAAACTCCACCAGATACAAGCCTAACCTGTCCAGCCTTTCATAGAACATTGAACAGTAAAGCACAGGAATGGGTCCTTCAGCCCACGATGTTGTACCGACCATGATGCCAAATGAGATTGATTCCTTCTTTCTTCCCCTTGGTCCATAATCCTCCATTCCTTGCTTATCTAAAAGTCCCTTAAATGCCCTTTTTGTATCTGCCTCAACTACCAGTGTTTTTTAAAAAAAAAAAAACTTGCCCTTTTACTTCTCTTTTCAACTTCCCCCTCTCACCTTAAATACATGCCCCCTAGTATTAGACATTTCAACTGTGGGGACAAAGATTCTGGCTATCAACCCTATCTACGTGTCTCATAATTTTATAGACTTCTATCAAGTCTCCCCTCCACCTCTGCTGCTGAAGAGAAAACCCAAGTGTTTTTTTTTTTAGCCTATCCTTACAACTCATACCCTCTAATCCAGGCAGCATCCTGGTAAACCTCTTCTGCACGCTTTCCAATGCTTCCACATCCTTCCTATAATGCGGTGACCAGAACTGTACGCAATACTCCAAGTGCGGCCGCACCAGAGTTTTGTACAGCTGCAACATGACCTCATGGCTCCGAAACTCAATCCCTCTACCAATAAAACCTAACATACTGTACGCCTTCTTAACAACGCTATCAACCTGGGTGGCAACTTTCAGTGATCTATGCACATGGACACCGAGATCTTTCTGCTCATCCACACTACCAAGAATCTTACCATTAGCCCAGTACTCTGTATTCCTGTTACTCCTTCCAAAGTGAATCACCTCACACTTTTCCGCATTAAACTCCATTTGCCACCTCTCAGCCCAGCTCTGCAGCTTATCTATGTCCCTCTGTAACCTACAACATCCTTCTGCACTATCCACAACTCCACCGACTTTGGTGTCATCCGCAAATTTACTAACCCATCCTTCTACGCCCTCATCCAGGTCATTTATAAAAATGACAAACAGCAGTGGCCCCAAAACAGATCCTTGAGGTACACCACTAGTAACTGAACTCCAGGATGAACATTTCCCATCAACCACCACCCTCTGTCTTCTTACAGCTAGCCAATTTCTGATCCAAACCGCTAAATCACCCTCAATCCCATGCCTCCGTATTTTCTGCAATAGCCTACCATGGGGAACCTTATCAAACGCTTTACTGAAATCCAAATACACCACATCAACCGCTTTACCCTCATCCACCTGTTTGGTCACCTTCTCGAAGAACTCAACAAGGTTTGTGAGGCACGACCTACCCTTCACAAAACCGTGTTGACTATCCCTAATCAAATTATTCCTTTCTAAATGATTATAAATCCTATCTCTTATAATCCTTTCCAACACTTTACCCACAACCGAAGTAAGGCTCACTGGTCTATAATTACCAGGGTTGTCTCTACTCCCCTTCTTGAACAAGGGGACAACATTTGCTAGTCTCCAGTCTTCTGGCACTATTCCTGAAGACAATGACAACATAAAGATCAAAGCCAAAGGCTCTGCAATCTCCTCTCTAGCTTCCCAGAGAATCCTAGGATAAATCCCATCCGGCCCAGGGGACTTATCTATTTTCACACCTTCCAGAATTGCTAACACCACCTCCTTATGAACCTCAATCCCGTCTAGTCTAATAGACTGTATCTCAGTATTCTCCTCGACTGCATTGTCTTTTTCCTGTGTGAATACTGACGAAAAATATTTATTTAGCACCTCTCCTATCTCTTCGGACTCCACGCACAACTTCCCACTACTGTCCTTGACCGGCCCCAATCTTACTCTAGTCATTCTTTTATTCCTGACATACCTATAGAAAGCTTTAGGGTTTTCCTTGATCCTACCTGCTAAAGACTTCTCATGTCCCCTCCTGGCTCTTCTTAGCTCTCTCTTTAGGTCCTTCCTGGCTAACTTGTAACTCTCAAGTGCCCTCACTGAGCCTTCACGCCTCATCTCTACATAAGCCTCCTTCTTTCTCTTGACAAGAAATTCAATTTCTTTAGTAAACCACGGTTCCCTCGCTCGACCACTTCCTCCCTGCCTGACAGGTACATACTTCTCAAGGACACGCAGTAGCTGTTCCTTGAACGAGCTCCACATTTCAATTCTGCCCAGCCCCTGCAGTTTCCTTCTCCATCCTATGCATCCTAAATCTTGCCTCATCGCCTCATAGTTGCCTTTCCCCCAGCTATAACTCTTGCCCTGCTTTATATACCGATCCCTTTCCATCGCTAAAGTAAACGTAACCGAATTGTGGTCACTATCACCAAAGTGCTCTCCTACCTCCAAATCTAACACCTGGCCTGGTTCATTACCCAGTACCAAATCCAATGTGGCCTCGCCTCTTGTTGGCCTATCTGCATACTGTGTCAGGAAACCCTCCTGCACACATTGGACAAAAACTGACCCATCTGAAGTACTCGAACTATAGCGTTTCCAGTCAATATTTGGAAAGTTGAAGTCCACCATAACAACTACCCTGTTACTTTCGCTGCTATCCAGAATCATCTTTGCAATCTTTTCCTCGACATCTCTGGAACTTTTCGGAGGCCTATAGAAAACTCCCAACAGGGTGACCTCTCCTTTCCTGGTTCTTACCTCAGTAGACGAGTTGTCATCAAACGTCCTTTCTGCCACCGTAATACTGTCCTTGACTAACAATGCCACACCTCCCCCTCTTTTACCACCTTCCCTGATCTTACTGAAACATCTAAACCCCGGAACCTGCAACAACCATTCCTGTCCCTGCTCTATCCATGTCTCCGAAATGGCCACAACATCGAAGTCCCAGGTACCAACCCATGCTGCAAGTTCACCCACCTTATTCCGGATGCTCCTGGCATTGAAGTAGACACACTTCAAACCACCTTCCTGCCTGCCGGTACACTCCTGCGACCTTGAAACCTTATTTATGACCTCACTCCTCTCAACCTCCTGTACACTGGAGCTACAATTCAGGTTCCCACCCCACTGTTGAATTAGTTTAAACCCTCCCGAAGAGCATTAGCAAATTTCCCCCCCAGGATATTGGTACCCCTCTGGTTCAGGTGTAGACCACCCCGTTTGTAGAGGTCCCACCTACCCCAGAATGAGCCCCAATTATCCAGGTATCTGAATCCCTCCCTCCTGCACCATCCCTGTAGCCACGTGTTCAACTGCTCTCTCTCCCTATTCCTCGCCTCGCTAGCACGTGGCACGGGTAACAAACCAGAGATAACAACTCTGTTTGTTCTAGCTCTAAGCTTCCACCCTAGCTCCTTGAATTCCTGCCTTGCGTCCCCATCCCTTTTCCTACCTATATCGTTGGTGCCTATGTGGACCACGACTTGGGGCTGCTCCCCTTCCCCCTTAAGGATCCCGAAAACACGATCCGAGACATCACGGACCCTGGCACCTGGGAGGCAACACACCAACCGCGAGTCTCTCTCGTTCCCACAGAATCTCCTATCTGTCCCCCTAACTATGGAGTCCCCAATGACTAATGCTCTCCTCCTCTCCCCCCTTCCCTTCTGAGCAACAGGGACAGACTCTGTGCCAGAGACCTGTACCCCATGGCTTACCCCTGGTAAGTCATCCCCCCCAACAGTATCCAAAACGGTATACTTGTTTTTGAGGGGAATGGCCACAGGGGATCCCTGCACTGTCTGCCTGTTCCCTTTCCGTCCCCTGACTGTAACCCATCTACTTTTTGCCTGTACCTGAGGTGTGACTACCTCCCCATAACTCCTCTCAATTACCGCCTCAGCCTCCCGAATGATCCGAAGTTCCTCCAGCTCCAGTTCCCTAACACGGTTTCCGAGGAGCTGGAGTTGGGTGCACTTCCCGCAGATGAAGTCAGTGGGGACACTAGTGGTGACCCTTACCTCCCACATTCTACAGGAGGAGCATACAACTGCCCTAACATCCATTCCCACTGTTCTGAATTCCCAAACAGACAAATTAAAAAATATATATACTAGTAGCCTTACCAAATCAGCGCTCAGAACCTTTTTTTTTGGTTAGAGGAGGAGGATGGGTGGGAGACACTACCTAGGTAGTGTTTCAGGTAAAGCAACCGCCCAAATATATTACCTCACTTACTCCAAAAATGGAGTCACGCGAGGTAAGACTTTTATAATCGAAAAGCTCACCTTCCCAGGCTGCCCTCGCGCTTCCTCCCGGACTCCCGCCGCTGAAACAACTCACTAATCCTGTCGCACTGCACAATAGCAGGCCTGGGATAGGCTGCTGTCTGGACAGTTCCAACATGTGCTTTTCTCAGAAATTACCCTTAAAGCATTGCATGAACTCCTCATCTTGGCCACCTTTGTCTATCTGTCTTTTCTGATTAATATGTAGATGAAAATCTCTCCAGTTTCTTTTCCTTTCTGACAAATTTAATTTTATTCCTTTATGGTTTACCCTATTGTGCGGCCTGTACACCACACCCAAAAGTGACTTCTTGCCTTTATAATTTCTACCCAAACTATTTACTCACCTTGATTTCCTGAACTTGGGTCACTGCTATCGTCATTAGGGCAGCACGGTGGCATAGTGATTAGCACTGCTGCCTCACAGTGCCAGGGACCTGAGTTCAGTTCCAGCCTTGGACAACTCTTGTGGAGTTTGCACATTCTCCCCGTGTCTGGGTGGGTTTCCCCCCACAGTCCAAAGATATGCAAGTTAGGTGGATTGGCCATGCTAAATTGCCCGCAGTGTTCAGGGATATGTAAATTAGTTGGATTAGCCAGGAGAAATGCAGGGTTGCAGGGATAGGGTAAGGGTCTGGGTGGGATGCTGTTTGGAGAGTCGGTGTGGACTTGTTGGGCCAAATGTTCTGCACAGTCGGGATTGTACGAACACAGCTTCCACCTTATCCTACTTTCCCGTCATGCCTAAATGCCCTGTACTGTTCAATATTCATGGCAGCCATGTCTCTAATGGCCATCAAATCGTGCATATTTATTTCTATTTGCATTCAGTTCATTCGTTTTATTTTGAATGCAAGTAGATAGGGTTGTAAAGAAGGCATATGGCATGCTTGTCTTTATTGGTTGGGGAATTGAGTACAAGAACCAGAATGTCATGTTGCAGCTTTGTAAGACATTGGTTAGGCCTCACTTTGAGTATTACAGGAAGAATGTGGAGGCTTTGGAGAGGGTGCAGAAGAGGTTTACAGGATGCTGGCTGGATTATAGGGTATGAGCTACAAGCTTAAGTTAGAAAAACCGGGATTGTTTTCCCTTGAGCAGCAGAGGCTGACGGAAAATTTGATAGAAGTCTATAAAATAATGAGATGCATAGATATGGTTCACAGTCAAAATGTTTGTTCCAGAATTGAAATGTCTAATACTCAGGGGCATGCATTTTAAGGTGAGGGGGGAAAGGTCAAAGGAGACATGAGGGGCATGTTTTTGACAGTGTGGTAAGAGTCTGGAACATACTGCCAGGTTTGGTGGTGGAGGCAGATATGATAGGGGCATTTAAGGGACTTTTTGATAAGTGATGAATATTCAAAGAACGGAGGGATATGGACCAATCACAAGCAGAAGGGATTAGTTTAATTTGGCATCATGTTTGGCGCACCATCTTGGGTCAAAAGGTCCATTCCTGTGCTCTATTGTTCTGTGTTCTATGAATGCTGCATGCATTCAGATGCAGAGCCTTTAGTTTTATCCCTTTTTTACTATTTTTTTTTTAAAATGTTAGTTTTATCTATTGATTGATTCATGCAGTCTATCCCTTCCTGCCAAGATCTGTTTACATTTCCTATATTTAATATCAATCTTTGGTCTTAACTCTAGTCATTTGATTTACCACGTTTTTCTAAATTTGATCCCTTGCCCCCACTATTCAATTTAAAATCTCCTCTACTTCCCTTGTTATGCGGTTAACGAGAATGCTGATTCCAGCCTGGTCCAGGTGGATACCATGTCATTGTTTTAGATTCCCCACACTCCTGAATTGCTGCTAAAGCCCCACAAACTGGAATCCATTTCTCCCACACCATTCTTTGAACTATGCATCAATCTCTCTGATTTACCCATTTGCCACTTGCACGTGACTCTGGTAAAAATCCATAGATTTCAACCTTTGATGTTTTGTATAATTTAATGCCAGCTCTTCATACTGGCTATGCAGCAACACCTCATTTTTCTTACCTATGTTGCTCATACCTACATGCTCCATCAGACCTGGCTCCTCCCACTGTAAGTCCCTCCCAGCCCTGAGCTGATGTCCCTGATGTCCATAACCTTGCAACTAGGAGGTAACACAGCCACCTTACTCTCACTTTGTTATAAAGACCAGTGTTTATCCCCTAATTCATTTATACTCAGCCATACAATGAAATATTCAGGCAGGTGACCAAAAGCTTGGTCAGAGGTAGGTTTGAAGAAGCATCGTAAAAGAGGTGGTGACATATAGAGGGGAAATTCCAGAGTTTGGCCACTCAGCAGCTGAAGGTTATCAGTTAGAGAGCAATGAATATCAGGATTGTGCAACAACTGTAAATTGAGTTAACTCATTTTCTAGCATGGTTGAGGTCCTGTGTTCATACCTCCATACTTAAACCCGTTCCTGCTTCTGATCATAAATCTCTGTATAAAGGTTAATATTTCCTGGGTCATATGCATATTTTCCTACTATCAGTGTATCTGCTTTAGTAATGTCCTGCCATCATCAAACATTAAAAAGGATGACGCTCACTGTGCTTGGGTGATATAAGAATTTTCATTGATACATCTTGGAATCTTGGTTTGTGAGACAGGCAACACTTTTGTTCAGTTAGGATGACTAACTGACTTTCTCATCTGTTTTGCGATTTCTTGGGCTGCGTTCAAATTGGTGAAGCAGGAGTTGAGCTTATTGAAACTAAACTTGTTGTGTTAAAGGTGTCTGTGTGGGATATCCTGGTTGTATGAAGTCATTCTGGGCTGAAATTTAAAATACGTTTAAAATAAATTATTGCTGTGTTGGATGAGCTGCTGTTGCAGGGATCTAATCTGCTTTCCTTTTTAATTCTAGCCCTGTCCTGGTGTGTGCTCCGAGTAATATTGCAGTGGACCAGTTGACTGAGAAGATCCATCATACAGGTCTGAAGGTGGTGCGTCTCTGTGCCAAGAGTCGGGAGGCCATTGATTCACCAGTCTCTTTCCTAGCTCTACACAATCAGATCCGTAACATGGATAGGTAAGAAGCAACTGTTAGTTGGTGGCCCTTCTAATAGACAGTCCAGAAGTCAGCATCTATAGATAATCCTGGGCCTGCTTTGAACTAAAACATGGTCTTGTGATAGGGTGCTGTAAGCAGACAATTGATTGTTTCAGGATTCCACCTTTCATGACCTCGGTGTCCCAGAGTGCTTCAAGAGCACCACATTAAAAGAACAGTTAATTTTTTTTGTGGTTAGTGTAGCTGAGGGCTATGGGAGAGCTCCTCTTAGAGCATAGAACAGTACAGCACACTACAGGCCCTTCAGCCTACGATGTTGTGCCGACTTATTATCCTACTCTAAGATCAAATTAACCCGCATACCCTTCATTATACTATCGTCCATGTGCCTATCCAAGAGACACTTAAATGTCCCTAAAGTATCTGACTCTACTACCACTGCCGGCAGCGCATTCCACGCACCCACCACTCTGTGTGTGAAGAACCTGACATCTCCCCAAACCTTAATCCAATCACCTTAAAATTATGCCCCCCCATGATTTTCCCCTGGGAAAAAGTCTCTGACTATCCACTCTATCTACACCTCACATCATCTTGTACACCTCTATCAAGTCACCTCTCATCCTTCTTCGCTCCAATGAAAAAAGCCCTAGCTCCCTCCACCTTTCCTCATAAGACCTGCCCTCCAGTCTAGGCAGCATCCTGGTAAATCTCTTCTGCACCTTCTCTAAAGCTTTCACATCTTTCCTATAATGAGGTGACCAAAACTGAACACAATGTTCCAAGTGTGGTCTAACCAGAGTTTTATAGAGCTGCAGCATAACCTCGCAGCTCTTAAACTCAATCCCCCTGCCAGTGAAAGCCAATGCACCATCCGCCTTCTTAACAACCCTATCAACTAGGGTCGCAACTTTGAGGGATCTATGGACATGGACCCCAAAAACCCTCTGTTCCTCCACACCGCCAAGAATCCTGCCATTAACCCTGTATTCTGCATTCAAATTCAACTTTCCAAAATGAATCCCTTCACACTTTTCTGGGTTGAATTCCATCTGCCACTTCTTTGCCCAGCTCTGCATCCTGTCAATGACTTGTTGCAACCTACAACAGCCCTCCACGCTGTCCACATCTCCTCCAACCTTCGTGTCCTCGGCAACCTTATTAATCCACCCTTCTGCTTCCTCATCCAAGTCATTTATACCAAGTAACCTTGGGTATATCCCATCTGGCCCAGGGGACTATCTGTCCTCATTGTTTTCAAAATTTCTAGCACATCCTCTTTACTAACATCAACCTGTTCGAGCGTACCTGCCTGTTCCATGCTGTCCTCACAAACGTGAAGGTCCCTCTCACTGGTGACTACTGAAGCAAAATATTCATTAAGGACCTCCCCTACCACCTCCGTCTCAGCGCACAAGTTCCCTCCACTACCCATGATCGGCCCTACCCTCACTATGTCCATCCTCTTGTTCCTCACATAAATATAGAATGCCTTGGTTTTCCTTGATGCTACCAGCCAAGGCTTTTTCATGCCCCCTTCTAGCTCTCTGAAGTCCATTCTTCAGTTTCTTCCTGGTTATCTTGTAACCCTCTAGAGCCCTGTCCAATCCTTGCTTCCTTCATCCTCTCGAGTAGATGTTCCAGATGTCTTGTCATCCAAGGTTCCTTCGCCTTACCATCCTTTCCTTGCCTCAGTGGGACAAAAATTTCCAGCACCCGTGGCAAGGACATTTCCCTGAGAACATCTGTTCCCAATTTATGCTCCGCAGTTCCTGCCAATTAGCATTGTAATTCCCCCTCCCCCAATTAAATATTTTCCCATACTGTCTGCTCTAATCCCTCTCTATGACTGTAGTAAAGGTCAGGGAGTTGTGATCACTATCACCGAAATGTTCTCCCTCTGAGAGATCTGTCACCTGGCCTGGTTCATTGCCAAGCACTAAATCCAATGTGGCCTCCCCTCTAGTCGGTCTAGCTACATATTTAGTCAGAAATCCTTCCTGGATACACCTGAGAAAATCTGCTCCATCCAAACTATTTGCACTTAGGAGGTTCTAGTCTATATTAGGGAAATTGAAGTCACCCATGACAACAACCCTATTACTTCTGCACCTTTCCAAAATCTACCTCCCAATCTGTTCCTCAGTGTCTCTGTTGCTATTGGGGGGCCTATAGAAAATTCGCAATAAAGTGACTGCTGCTTTCCTGTTTCTGACTTCCACCCATACTGACTCAGTAGACAAACCCTCCTCGCTAACCTCCCTTTCTGCAGCTGTGATACCATTCCTGATTAGCAATGCCACTCCCCCACCTCTTTTACCTCCCTCCCTATTTCTTTTGAAAGATCTATACCCCAGAACATCCAACAACCATTCCTGCCCCTGTGTTATCCAAGTCTCCGTAATGACCACAACATCATAATTCTGAGTACTGATCCATGCTCTAAGTTCATCACTCTTATTCCTGACACTTCTTGCGTTAAAATAGACGCACTTCAATCCATCACACAGGCTGCAACTTTGCCCTTTCAACTCTCTATCCTTCCTCACGGACTCTGCATGCTGTATCTGTCTATGCACCAGCTACCCCACCCTCTGATCTGTAGCTCCGGTTCCCATCTTATATACAGCATTTCATGATTACTTTACACTGTAGTCTGCAGAGTCTGTCACTCTCATATTTCGGGCGGCACAGTGGCTCAGTGGTTAACAGGTTTGATTCCAGCCTCGAGTGCCTGTCTATCTGTGTGGAGTTTGCGTATTCTCCTGGAGTCTGTGTGGGTTTCCTCCCATGGTCCAGAGATGTACAGGTTAGGTGGATTGGCCATGCTAAATTGCCCATAATGTCCAGGGGTGTTCACATTGGTGGACTATTCATGGGAAATGCAGGGTTATAAGGTCGGGGCTGGGTCTAGTTGGGATGCTGTTTGGAGTGTCAGTGTTGACTCGATTGACCGAGAGTTCTGTTTGTGATGGATTGGCCCTAATTACATTTTTTCACCAATTAATAGCTTAGTATTGTGCATTAATTGTTTTAGCACTTGCCCATCATAATGAAAATGCAAGAATCTGCACAAGATCCAAGCCTATGATAGTAATCTCTAAGTCAAAGATCATACAGGGGACTGAAATTGCTTGTAACTAAGACAAAGTTGTAATTGGTGGATTTATGACGACATTCTGTAATGCTGAGCTCTCTACCTGGTATCTCTGAAGGATATGGCTCCACACTGGCAATGGAGCCATTCATTTAGCCTGGTGTACTTGACCACATAAAGCATCATTGCTCATCCCTTCCCTTTCCCAAAATATATGGATGGTAATCAGGAATGACAGCTTTGTCTAAATTTTTTTAACCCTTGCTTGATTGAGTTTGAGCGGTCATTCCTGATCTTTTGCCTTAGCCTCTCGCTCTCTAGACTTGGTAATTCTTTTACGTTTCACATGCAGTGCAAGCTAAAGTAGCAGATCTCTCGTAGAAAACTAAGCTGTTCTTGAGTGTGGGTTATGCTTCATCAAGGTGATCCTAATCTACATATTTGGAAGCTGCTCCCAACAGAGTACAAGTATGAGAGTGTGACTAGTTCTGGCTGAGTTGTAGTTACCAACTTGTTGAGGGCCATCAGTAACTGCAGTGGCAAAATATGTTGCGTTTGTCCATTGCTGTATCGTGTAGCTAATGCACAAATTCATATATATGACAATGCAGTCTGGAGTATAGCCCAAATTTCCCTAATTTGTGTGTCTTTGATAACTGGTGTTTACATCATATAACATGTTTGCCCTGTTTGACAGTATGCCTGAACTGCAAAAGTTGCAGCAGTTAAAGGATGAGACTGGCGAGTTGTCATCTGCAGATGAGAAACGCTACCGTGCTCTCAAAAGGACAGCTGAGCGGGAACTGCTGATGGTGAGAAATCTGTCACAATCCTGATTTCCATTTCATAAATTGTATGCTGCATAACTCCCTAGTGTATGTGCTGGGTGTCAGCATAAAGTTCATATTGACAGTGCTGAGGCCTAGAGAGGGGTGTTGTCAGCCATCTGTCCTAGGGAGAGTGACTGAAAAATTGTGGAGTTGTAGTCAAGTAGAGTTTCAAGAAGCAGACCAGGAAAACCTGCTTTGAGGGTTTGGGAAAGGGCCTCTGTCCTTAGATGGATTGGAGAGATATATTTATTCACAGGATGTGGGAGTGACTGTCAAAGCCAGCATTTTTGAATCCATTCCAAATTACCCTTGGGAAAGTGATAATGGGCTGCCTATTTGAATAGCTGCAGCCCTTGGAGTGTAGGTAGTCCCATGGTGCTGTTAGGGTTCCAGTTGCAGGATTTTGACTCCGTAACAGTGAAGGAATGGTGATATATTTCCAAGTCAGGATGGTGACTGACTTGGAGGGGAACTTGCAGGTGGTGGTTTTACTCATTTCTACTGCCCCTGTACTTCAAGGTAGAGATTACAAATTTGGATGGTGCTGTCAAGGCACCATGGCAGTTTGTGAAGGGAGTGAAGGTTGAAGGTGGTATGGAAAGGGGCGGTGGCGGAAAGAGAGGTGGCTGGTGACCAGGTTGGATTTGTCCTTTTTTTTTTTGTGTGGACTTGACATCCTTGGGCAATTTTGCACATTGCTGGTTAGACGTCAGTGTTGTAACTGTACTACAACAGCTTGGCTGAGGGCACAGTTGGTTCTAGGGCACAAGTCTTGAATACTATTGCCAGAATGTTGTCAGAGCTCATAGGCTTTGTGGTATCCAGGTACCTTCAGATATTTCTCAATACCACCTGGAATGACTCGATTTGGTTGAAGATTGGCTTCTATGATGATACTGTGGACCCCGTGGGTGAGACGAGGCAGTTGATCATCCATTCAACTGTGTTTGAAGACTGATGCAAATGCTTCAGCCTTATGTTTTGCACTGACATGTTGGGCTCCCCATTACTGAGGATGGGAAAATCTGTGGAACTTCCACCTTAGTTAGTTTAATTATCCATATTGGAGGACTGCAGATATTCGAAATGATATGTTGATTGTGGGATCAGTTGGCTCTGTCAATCACTTGCTCTTATGCCGTTTGCCACCCAGGTAAATCCTGCATGGTAGTTTTACCAGGTTAATGACTCAGTTTAGGCATATCTGGCGCTTCTCCTGGCATGCTGTCCTTCCTCCTTTGAACTAGGGTCGGTTCTCCATCTTTGGAAACAGGAGGGTGAGGGATATGCTGGGCTGAGGTATTACAGATGAGGCTGAATATTGCAACAGTTATATTTGAAAAGTTTTTGAGTTTTGACCGAGTTCTTGTCTGCTAAATCTGTTTTTTCCAGAATGCAGATGTTATTTGCTGTACCTGTGTAGGAGCTGGTGACCCACGCCTGGCTAAGATGCAGTTCCGTTCTATTCTCATTGATGAGAGCACACAGGCCACAGAGCCTGAATGTATGGTCCCTGTGGTGCTGGGAGCAAAGCAGGTATGTCAACCAGTGTTGCAAGTAATGTAACTGGGCTTTATGTTCTGAAGACAAGGCCTGTTTTCACTTTGTGGATCTAATGTACAGATGTCAGAAATTCTGATTAATTGGCAGTTGGTATGGGGAGGTGATGGTCGAGTGGTATTATTGAACAAAGAACGTAGAACAGTACAGGCCCTTCGGCCTACGATGTTGTGCTGATCTATTATCCTACTAAGATCAATCTACCCTGCATACCCTACATTTTACTATCCTCCATGTGCCTATTCAACAGTCGCTTAAAAGTCTCTTAAAGTATCTGACTCCACTACCACTGCCGGCAGCGCATTCCACGCACCCACCACTCTCTGTCTGAAGAACCTACTACTGACATCTCCCCATACCTTCCTCCAATCACCTTAAAATTATGCCCCCTCATGATTTTTCCGCTGGGAAAAAGTCTCTGACTATCCACTCAATCTATGCCTCTCATCAACTTGTACACCTCTATCAAGTCACCTCTCATCCTCCTTCGCTCCATTGAGAAAAGCCCTAGCTCCCTCCACCTTTCCTCATAAGACCTGCCCTCCAGTCTAGGCAGCATCCTGGTAAATCTCTTCTGCACCCTCTCTAAAGCTTCCACATCTTTCCTGCAATGAGGTGACCAGAACTGAACACAATATTCCAAATGTGGTCTAACCAGAGTTTTATAGAGCTGCAGCATAACCTCACTGCTCTTAAACTCAATTCCCCTGCCAATGAAAGTCAACACACCATACGCCTTCTTAACCATCCTATCGACTTGTGTAGCAACTTTGAGGGATCTGTGGACATGGACCCCAAGATCCCTCTGTTCCTCCACACTCCGAGAATCCTGTCATTAATCCTGTATTCTGCATTCAAATTCAACCTTCCACACTTTTCTGGGTTGAATTCCCTCTGTCACTTCTTTGCCCAGCTCTGCATTCTGTCAATGTCCTGTTGCAACCTACAACAGCCCTCCACGCTGTCACAACTCCACCATCCTTCGTGTCATCGGCAAACTTACTAACACACCCTTCCACTTCCTCATCCAAGTATTTATAAAGATCACAACGAGCAGACGTCCCAGAACAGATCCCTGCGGAACACCACTGATCACCGAGCTCCAGGCTGCATGCTTTCCATCTACTACCACCCTCTGTCTTCTATTGGACAGCCAGTTTTGTATCCAGACAGCCAAATTTCCCTGAATCCCATGCCTCCCATTGCTGGACTATTAATCCAGAGACCCTGGTAATGTTCCCTGGGCCTGGCTTAGAATCCTACCATGGGGCAGTTGGTTGAATTTGAGTTCAATAAACGTCTGGAATGAAGCCCATAAACCCATTGTCGGTTGTCAGAAAAACACATCTGGTTGACTAAAGTCTTTGAGGGAAGGAAACTCCGATTCCCAAAAAGATGCATGGACTTATCCACTGTGATTTGCTGTATAAACTGAATTGGGGTTAATCTGGTTAGAGCTGTGAATATGTGGATGGATTTGTCCATTGTATGTTTTGACAATACCAGGTGATGTTTCATGGAGACCCCTACAGTAAGGGGAGAGGGTTTTGATCACATTGTGGATTGAATTCAGACTTTGTACAAGAGGAACTAACTTCATGGTTTATACTGGGTGAGATGACTCAGCAATATTCAAAGTTTTCCTTTTGACTGAGACATGAGAATGAGGTTAGCAGCTGGTACGTGAGTATAACAGTGAACTGGAGCTGTGTGCTGTCTTTCTGTTACAGCTGATCCTGGTGGGTGACCATTGCCAGCTTGGTCCAGTGGTAATGTGTAAGAAAGCTGCTAAAGCTGGTCTGTCTCAGTCGCTGTTTGAGCGTCTGGTTGTCCTGGGGATCCGACCAATTCGTCTGCAGGTTCAATACCGGATGCATCCAGCTCTCAGTGCCTTTCCATCCAATATCTTCTATGAGGGCTCACTGCAAAATGGTGTCACAGCAGGTATGAATGTTAGAAGTGGGGTAATTTGCAAATTTCTCCTTAAATCCTCATTTGCAAACAGATCCCTAAACCTATGTCCTTTAGGCAATTAAGTTTCTGTGTACCTGTTATTAAGATTCTGTATGTGCTGAAGATTAATTTTGCTTCTCTTGTGCACTAGCAACCATTTCCTACAGTCATATTTGCTGGTGTTTTTGGAGGTCAGCATGGGAATTTGATTTAGGGGCCCCCTTGAGTGTGACTATTTGTGGATGATCCCCTTCCCTAGTTATAAAACTTGAAACTATAATGGATCTGCTTTTTACCCACTTGCTGGAATGTTGGTTCAGTTTGCCATTCCAGTGTCATTGTGACTGATGGTGGAGAAACTGGTGACAGTAGAAGCCATATTTCCCAAACTAAAATAGATCACCCAAAAATAGGTACACAGCACATCCTCAGAATGTAGAGTGTTCAACACCATTTTTATTTCCAAGTAAACCCAACCAAAACTCTTTACATTGGTGAATTAGATTAAAGCTACAAAAACATTTTGTTTTTAATCAACAAAATGGTTAGTAATTCTGGCAACTCAGTCCCCATCACTTTATTTTGTCAGCAAATTTAGCAACCTAACTGGATTGTAAATAATTTGATTTGGGAGGTTCTTAAGTGTCTTATTGCTGTAATAGTAGATTTAACAGTGCGAGTCGTCTTGCGTGAGTGTATGGACAAGGCAAGTGGATGGACCTGTCATTGTTGTTCTGATGATCTTTTGATTTCACAGCGGATCGTGTTAAGAAAGGCTTCGATTTCCAATGGCCACAGCCAGACAAACCAATGTTCTTCTATGTAACCCAGGGCCAGGAGGAAATTGCTAGTTCAGGGACCTCCTACCTCAATAGGTATGTTTATGGTTAACAGATCCTAATCCTTTTGAGCTCTGAAGCCACTTGAAAGATAACGTATATTTTTAATCAAACATTCTTCAGGATAATTCTTCACAAATTAAGCAAGTTGTCATTCCTTTGCTTTTTGGGAGAGGTGCAAAGAATCTTATTTTTCAAATGATGCACACTTTGTCTCCCACTTCATGATCTATGAATCACTTTCAAAGTGCAGCAGCCAATTTTGGACGCAGTAAGATTTTTTTAACCTATAGTTGGGTTCAGATTACAATGGAAAGCTGTTTGTTAAAATCACCAGATTTTATAATGTTTGTTGAAGTGAAATTGAACCTTACTCCATTTTCAGGACTGAGGCAGCCAATGTAGAGAAGATCACCACCAAATTGCTGAAGGCAGGTGCTAAGCCAGATCAAATCGGCATCATCACACCATATGAGGGACAGCGATCCTACCTGGTGCAGTACATGCAGTTCAGTGGCTCCCTTCACACCAAACTCTATCAGGTAGCATTATAAGTATCTTGATGCTTTTTAAGCGAACTGTCAAGATTTGGTTGCTGTATTTGATTATGCTTTTTCTGAGACACTAACAATAATTACAGGAGTATAATTGTGGTATTTTGGTGTTTTCTAATGATTGATTAGTGTGTGACAACCAAACGGTTGGAAGATGTAAAATTCTTGTTTGTGCTCATGATTCAGGAGGTAGAAATTGCCAGTGTTGATGCATTCCAAGGCCGAGAGAAGGACTTCATCATCCTATCGTGTGTCCGAGCCAATGAGCATCAAGGCATTGGATTTCTCAATGACCCACGGCGACTGAATGTTGCCCTCACAAGAGCGAGGTGACTGGATGCAAAAGAGTATGAGGGGGAGATGGTACAGGACAAAGTGAAGAGTTAGGTTGCAGGATGGTACAAGATCAGGTCCTAAATGTTATCTCACTATATCTCATGTCGCTGGGGATGTCATGTTAGTCCTTGATCCTGAGTGAATCTCCTCTTATCAGGGACAACACTTCGAGAGTAAAGTGAGAAGTGTTTGTGGATGGCTGTGGCTTGTAGCATGGTATCGAATTGTAACGGATCACTGTTACTGGTACTGCTACTATCCCTATGTTCTGTCAGTGGAAACAGTATTTATCCCAATTCTGTAACTTGTAAAGGACAAGATGCTTCTCGTTTTGTGTATCTGCTTCTTTGCCCTGCTGATAATCCTTTCTGTTCTTATCCTTGAATCGGACCCTTGCATTGCCACGAACAAACTGCCACTTCTGCTCCGTTTAGAAGATATGAATTGATTTTCTGTATGACTGGGAGAATATGCCCTATGGGTGGGTGGTATTTGAACTACTGGTTAGTAGTACAAACACCTGCAATTCAAATTTCAAGATTCCTGTTTGGGGCAGTGTACAGGAACTACTGTTCCTTGTATGACCACTTTTTCTTTACACCCATGTTAAGTGGATCACTCTTTGAGGTGAATCCTGGAGAATCTTGGATCTATGATTTGGATCGAGCTGTTAGATTGGGCCAGTAGATCATTGGATTTTCCCCTTTGATCCAAGCTGCAAGTTGCTGATGTGTTGTATCGATTCTGCTTGGCAGATATGGTGTGATTATTGTGGGAAATCCAAAGGCTCTGTCCAAACAGCCACTGTGGAATCACCTGCTGAATTACTACAAAGAGCAGAAAGTGCTGGTGGAGGGACCACTGAACAATCTCCGCGAGAGTCTGATGCAGTTCAGCAAACCACGGAAGCTTGTCAACACCATCAATCCGGTGAGCAAACTGTCCAGCCAATGTTTAACTGCTGGCCCCAAGTCGCCAACTGCTTGCATTAGGTTTGTAGTAGATTAGCTGGTTCCCTGTTGGTCAAACTGTGATTGTAGCCAAGGTTAGCCTCATTCCCCCGCCGTGTGCAGACCAGCAAGTTTTGGCATGTTCTGGATACCCACACTTCATCCATAAAATTTGCAAACTTGTGTGATATAGTGAAAAGTAATTAATTTATCTCAGTCCAGTTTGTTTGGATGAGGCTCCTCCCTACATTTACAATGGGAACACCATCAACTGCAAATTCCCTTCCAAGCCAATCACCATCCTGTCTTGGAAATATATTGCCGTTCCTTTAGTTTCACTGGGTCAAAATCCTGGAATTCCCTCCCAAGGGCATTGTGGGTCCACTTACAGCACATGGACTGCAGCGGTTCAAGAAGGCAGCTCACCACCTTCTCAAGAAGAACGAAGAATGGGTAATAATTCTGGCCCAGCCAGTGACGTTCATATCCCAGGAGTGAATAAAACAAGAACAGACATGACATTTACAGTGTTTCATGTCAGACTTCTGGTGCAGTACAGGGTTTTACATACTTTCCTTTCTTGGTTGAAGTTAGGAAAGCAGAGAGCCATCTTCACAATTAACCCTTTTAGTAGGAATGGTTCTAACTTTTCTTAGTATGTGTTCTGATGCGTGGCCTGAGATCTCAGCGGGAAGCTGGCTGCTTACAACTGACATACTCTTCTTCCTCTGCTAAATGATAGCTTGACTTTGATGTGTTAACCTGACTCCTATTTGAAAGGGCTGTATTCTAGTGTCTGCATAGCATTAGTTTTTGTTACATGGGATTTGGGCATTGTTGGCAAGGAATTGTGTGTAAGCCAAACCATGTAAGGAAAGCAGCTTCTCTTCCCTAGGTAACCAGATAGGTTTTTTACAAAAATTGACCATGCTTAAATGGTCACCTTTTTAGACTAGATTATAGCATGCTTTGACTTGACTCTATTGTACTTCTCCCGTTGCAGATTTTAATAGTTTTGTTGGACTTCAGCTAATTGACTGGTGTTCAATATTCAAAAAGTTTCTTATCAATAGTAGTTCTATATTTGTATAGCAGAGATGCTGTAATCAATATTGTTGTGTTTTAGGGAGCCCGGTTCATGACGACAGCTATGTACGATGCTCGAGAAGCTATCATCCCAGGCTCTGTATATGACAGGAGTGGCCAGGGTAAGATTGTATTTGATCTCAGTTTTGAATTTTAAATAGTTTAGTCCAACAGAATGTTTCATCAGTTTATGCCCTACATTTCGCTATTATGGGCTTGTTGTCTTAAATCAGTTGTGATACTGTGTTGTTGTTTCTTACTGTGTCTGGTTCCATAGATGTTCATTGAAATTCTCATCTTGTTGCTGTGAACATTAAGGAACTATGATGAAAAAAAATGGGAAAGGGAATTAACCCTAATGCAATAAGCCTACTTGCACCCCTACTACCTTGCATGAAAATTGTCACTGTTGTCCATAAGCGGCATGTAAACTAGTCCCCCATGTCCTAGTATAATGTGCTGGGTGACTGTTGGGGCTCCTCAGGCAAGTTTCTCCTAATATTTGCACTACTTTCTCCTTCAGCAGGTCGTCCATCCAACATGTACTTTCAAACTCATGACCAGATTGGGATGATTGGAGCCAGCCCCAGTCACGTTGCTGCAATGAACATCCCCATTCCCTTTAACCTGATGATGCCCCCAATGCCACCACCTGGGTACTTTGGACAAGCAAATGGACCAGCAGCAGGTGAGCACAGAGATGGATGTATCAGGGTTAGTGTGATGTCCTAGGGTGGGATGCTGGATGAACTGGAACCAAAGTACTGGATACTCGGGTTGTAAGGGTATTGATATTTTATGCAGAAGTTACAATTCTGAAATTAGTGACCCCCGAAGGGTTTAATTTTCAAACTTAAATTGCTAGTGTTCGGTACTCCCTGTCACATTAAGTCGTAATGAATTTTAATAGTGGGTGTATTCTGATCCATCGTTCCTAATTCATCTTGGAAGGGAAATGTGAAGCATTTGCAGCTTGGCCTGCTGGGATCTGTGGTTGGCTTCTTGAGCACTTCGGGCACTCATCAGCCCTATCTCAGATCACTGCATAATTGTATGTGGTATTACATTCAGAATGCTGAACCTTCAGGGTCTTTATTTTGTGCAGTGGGGTTATGCACTGCTGGAAAAGCAACAGATCCTGCTGTCCTCTGTTTGTATCAGGTTAGGAGCATTTGGGTCATAGCCAGGCAGGTTCAAAGCAAGTTTCTTCTTTCAAGGTCGTGGAATCGCAAAAGGAAAAGTGGGCCGTGGGGCTCGTCAACGAAACCGTGGCATGGGGAACCAGCTGAACAGCCAGTCGAATCTGCCCAACAGCCAGGCCAGTCAGGATGTGGTGTCTCAACCATTCTCTCAGGGGCCTCTGACCCAGGGATACATCTCAATGAGCCAGCCCTCTCAAATGAGCCAGCCTGGCCTTTCTCAGCCAGAACTCTCTCAGGTAATTCTTTGTACTGTTCACACTTACACCTGTCCAGCACTTTAAAAAAGAAGAATCATGTGCTGTTGAGTTCTTTGCTTATATGCTGAGGTTTTTGAGAACTGCAACATTATCCCAAAGTTGAGCTTTGAATTGCCCCCTCTGCCGTAGAGTCTGACTGATTTCACCTCTAATATTACCCAGCTCTGTCTCTCCATCAACTTCTGAAGCCCTCTCTATTGGCTGTCCTTCTTTCCCATCCCTTTTGTTTCATTGTTTTGTCTTCTATACCTAGTAAGTGTGCAATGTAACATCCTGATTATCTGATCTTATTGAAAATTCTATCATTCAACCTAAATCTGCTTTTGTCAAATAATTGGATTTCGGAATATGTTCTCTTTAATTCCAGGATAGTTACCTGGGAGATGAGTTCAAGTCTCAGATTGACGTGGCCTTGTCGCAGGATTCCACTTACCAGGGCGAACGTGCATATCAACATGGGGTGACTGGGCTGTCACAGTACTAGAATGTAAGCAAGTTTCTCGCTGCCATTCACCAGATTTAGTTAGTGTGGCTGCAGACAGCAAGTGCAGAGGGGTATTCACCCCAAAACACACTTTCATTTGCAGCTAACTTGAGCTGTTTGGGAAGTGAGGGGTTGAAGATTTGAGGGTTGGGGGAGTGGGAACAGAGCAGTACTGAGAGAGGGTGGTGGTGGTGGAGGGCAGGGGGTAGTGTCTGGGCAATTGTACCTGTTCCTTGTAATTAACATTTTATAGCGATTATTCTAGTGTCAAAATGGTTAAAAATAGGGGTTGTGTTTTTTTCTTTGTTTGACAACCCCCCGCCCTTTGTTTGTCCAGGTTAAGGAGAGGAGAGCTAGGCTTGAGCCAAGCTTAGTTCAACAGTAATTCAATCTGGGGAATAAAAACAAAAATGGATACCTGTTTCCACTGCGACTACCGAGGCATCAACTGTGAGAGAGCAACAGGAGAGAGAAAAACCAACCAAACGGGAGGAAGAGAGGAGAAAAAGGAGAAAGGAGGAGGAGAGAGAAAGACCACTGCTAGCAGATTGAGACGAGGAGATTGACTGGAGGAACGAAGAAATAGAGGGCACTTGTGCGCCTTGTCAGCCAGGCCAGGCCTGGTCTCACACATCTACTAAACTGTATTGCTGTTACCACGCAACTCGCCCTTGGAAAGAAACCACATGTTGCTGAGACCCTGCTCCCAGCTCATCAAACAAGGGAGAGAGGAGGGGCTCGTGCTAAACTAACAGTTACCTGCTACATCCGGACTACCCGTTTCCTGGAGAACGTGGGAGACCTTCTTGGTTTTGGGAATAAAAGGGAATGTTATCTCTCAGTTGTGCTCTGGACGCTACAATTAGCGATTATACTGTAAATTTCAGCAGTTAGACCGTCGAGAAGCAAAGATTAATTTCTGGCAAAACCCAGTTGACACAGAGCTGCCTTGTGCCTCCACCCCTTCATTCACTTCAAAGTCGTGAGTTGATCTCAAGATTCAGGCTTTCTGCCCAGTGCTACTGTTTCATGTTGCTTTCTCAAATCTTCTGCAGTAACTGGTGTTCCAAGTTGGGGTTCATGAAGGGTTAACTGTGGACTGTCTGTCAGATCCCAGCACTGGGCTGTGGGAGAATTCTGCTCAGTTATCTTTTTTGCAAGTTTTACATTTATTAGAAATGCACAGAATGACAGGAAAAGCTGATGTTGGCCACTGCTCCTCAGGCAAGAATAATCAGTCAGACCATTGTTGGTTAGTCCAAGGAAGAGGTTTTTAAACCCACTGTAATCAGCTGATTGTGGATGTTTTTCCCATCATATTCTGTTTTAAGATGATCTGCTTCCAAATAGGATTT
Organism: Rhincodon typus; assembly: GCF_021869965.1. Lineage (NCBI taxonomy): Eukaryota > Metazoa > Chordata > Chondrichthyes > Orectolobiformes > Rhincodontidae > Rhincodon > Rhincodon typus. Next base: position 40,117 of record NW_025966366.1, read on the forward strand.
TTTAGCTTCTAGCTTTCTGAGAGTGATGAGATCAGCAAAGGGATTTCAGCAGAGTAGCGGTCCCTGCTTTAGAATCACCCCAGCCCACAATGAATCCAGGAAGGCAGGCAAGTGACTGCAGCATTGTCTTTGTTGGGCAAGCAGTGTTTACATTGCCATTGAGAGCTATAGTGAAGCACCCAGTGCCAGGAGGGTTACAGGAATGTTTTCACATGAGTGTGACGTGCTGGCTTTGGGCTCAGCATGCTGACTGGATCAAACTAAGGGAAGCAGGAACACATGAAGAATTGTCTGGGCAGCTGTTAAATTTTTGTCTGAACATCGAAATGAATCACTTGGTAACGGGTTAAATCAGAAATCAGAGTGAAACTTTTAAAGTATGAAGCTTAATTTGTTCCATTAATTTCAGTGTCATTTACATTTATTACTGAATTCTTTTAAACAAGTACCTTTAGAACAGCTTTGTGCATGTAGTTATACCAGTGCAAAGATTTGTATTGTGTGGATACTGGCAGGATTCCTGTTTGGCCCTAACCCAATTAAAACTTTTTGTTTTGGGAAACCTAAGCTGTTTTTGAAAGTAAAGAACTTTCCATCATTGGCAAGAAGCAAACATAAGCTTGTACAATTATCTCTTGCATCCATGTTGAAGTTCAGGGCGACAGTCTTGAACACTAAATAATGAAGGCCAGGGTTTTCATCTCGAATGAATGCAGAAAGGGTTTTGTCTGTAATACTATGTATTACACTTTGCCCTAGTTTCTGTTGTGCAGAGAGAATCTGGTTTATGAAGTCTGTCATTTTCCACATGAATTCAATTGAGAACATTCTCACTACCAGGCAGAGTAGGGCAAGTCCAACTAGCTACAATACAGAACCACTGCTTCTCTAAAAGACCTGGCAACCAAGTCAATGTGTTGCCCATTACAGAATATTAGAAAACCCTTGCAGCTGTCCAAAAATTCAATTAAAACAAAAGGCACAGTATTTGTGTGCAAGGTGAACGTCACTCCAGGCCTTGACTTCCAACTATTGACTCCCTTTTAAAACACATCTCATCCTTAAGTGGAGTCTAGTTTGCTTGAAGGTACAAAGATGCACAGGGAATATGCTTGTTCCACTTGCAGCTTCACCCTTTCACTACCCAATTTCTTTTTGCTGATGTCAATCCCATTCATTAATTCTGCAGTAACAATTGGATTGATTTGAAGAATTGGGCTGTGTTGCTGAGGAACACTGGGTTAGCCTGTTGTCTCTTTAATGGCTGTACGTGTAATGTATGGCTTTGAGCAACTGTGCTTCCTCCATGCAATGGTCTCTTTATTCAGCAATGCCAATCCTACTGGTGGCCAGCGGTCTGACAGGCAGCTGCTGTGGACTTAGGGCGGGTGTGAACTCTGTAAGCCCTCCTGTCAAGTGGTCGAGATGTTTTCGGGCACGGGATCAGGCTGAAGGGGCTTCTCCTTTTATGAAACTTGTTTGTTTTTTGTTTGTTTTTGGCTTCCTGGCGGAATTGTTAGAAGTTCAATAGTTGCATTTGTTTATGGTAGTTCATCATTTTTCAGCTGTGAGCCCTCTGTAAAAGATATAATCCATTGGAGATCACCTTCATTCACCCCCCTCCACTGATTGACTTACGCTTTGTGCTTTGTTTTACTTTGTAGCAGGAAGAGGAAATTCTGATTTTAAAATCTATGACGATTCTGGTGCTGGTTCTGCATCTGTTAGATTGGGAAAATACATTTCCACTCGTCTAAATTGTTTTATTTTAAACCAATTTGTCTGTAACATGAACCATTAATAAAATTAGCTCTGCATAACCCTTGGTCAGTTTTAAATTCTTATGCCTGAATGTACCTCATCTTTAATTTGCACCCTAGTCTTCTCCCAGCCTGTGTTCTATAGCTGTTTATTCTAACTGAATGCTTGCTGCTGTCTGTTTGTTAGTTTCCCTACAGGGTGATGTTTCACTTGATATTGAAAATATATAAAATGCCCTTTTAAACTGTCCACCTTACCAGCCTGAAGTGAGAACAGAACAAGAGAATTACAATAAAAGTACTGTAGTTGTTGGAGATCTGAAATAAAACAAAGTACTGAAAAAAAACTCAGCAGGTCTAGCAGCATCAGTGGAGTTTCTCCTGCATTTTGTTTTTGAGAAAACTAGTCTCCCACCCCTACCATTTACAAACCTTGAGCTCCTTTCACTTGTTTATGGCTATATGACCTCAACAGCATCTTCAGCCCTTCATGTCTGCCCCAGACAGCAAACATCCAGCTCTTGGCCTATACTCTTATATGCTATGTTGTGTTTCAAATGTTCGTCTAAACTAAAATGCATTTTTTGTTCCTGCCTCTATCAGCCTGTTAGGTAGGGTTCTAGATAACCCAACCATTAGTGAATAACATTTTTAATCAAATCCTCTAAACCTCCCACCCTTCACCTTACACCTGTTCCTGATTATCTGAGGGCAAAAGTTTCATCCCAGTATATGCCATTCAAACTTTGTAGATTTCAATCAGATCCTTTCTGCAGCTTTCTCTGCTCTAAGGTAAACAACCCCAGACTGTGCAGTCTGTCTTCAGAGTTGAATTATTCCACCCTAGTGAATCTTTTAGTGCAATCACATCTTCCTAGATTATGGACAGTGTGACTGGCTTCATCCTCGAGTGTAGGCACAATGGGGCTGTTTGTTCCAACAGATATTGATTCAACTTGCTAAGTCGATACACTCATGAAAAGGCACCACAGAGTTTAAATAGAACAATGGATTAACTTACCTAAGATAAATGGAATGCAATAGTTTCATGCCCTTGTTGTTAAATAAATACAAATGTTGCAGCTTGGATTTTTAAAAAATCTTCCTCTCTCAATATCCATCCAGAACACAAGCAAATGGCTAACTACTAAAGCTTATCAACTAGCCCAAAGCTGCTCCCATTCCCTATGTAGCTGTTCAAATTCAACAATTGTTCTCAGCCCCAAATGACAAATTTCTAGCAAGAACGTGGCCTGATTAGGTTGCATGCAAAATGCTAACACATCCTTCTTGTATAAAACAAGACAATAAGGAGCCACGTATAGGAAACAAAGATATGTACAATGGATATATTTAACACCACATTGAAATTAGGACATGATTCAGTTCCCCACTGCAGCAAACCAGTGTTAGAAAATAGTCACTAAATGGCAGCTTGAGATGTGGTTACAGATTTAAGACTTTTGTCCATGGATGAGATTCCAGCTCCACTCTGAAGTTGCTCTCTTCTCTTTGCTTGTTTTCTTTTCTTCTTCAGCAGCTTGTGTTTGAGTCGAGTTGCTGTCTGTCTCTCCAAAGTCTCGTGTATTCTCTGTTGAAATTTCCTCTTTCCTTCTTTTATTTTTTCCAACTCCATATCGGGATCCTTTAAACAGAATAAAATTAGTGTAAACCCTTCTTGGTGGTGGCTGACACCAGAAGTTTGCCACTACGTCCAATGAGGCAGTATCAGACCACTCTTGACAACCCCTGCCATCACTTTGCTGTTTATTGACAAACCAACCGACACCTGCTCTTAAAAACATTTGTCAGTGCTGAGTTTAGATCCTGTCAGAGCTACTCAAATTGTTACAGCCTTGATCCAAATGAGCGCAGCATTTCACCAAGGAGCCCTGGCAAAATTTATGGCGAAAACTCTAGGTGGAGTCATACCTAACAAACAAAAATGGTTGAGTGTGTTCCTCAGAATCATGTCCTAGGCCCAACTATCTTCAACTGCTTCATCAATGACCTGCCCTCCGTATGGTCAGAATGGGGATTTTGCCAATGACTGCACAATGTTCAGCACCATTTGCAACTACTCTTATTGAAGCAGTCAGTGTCCAAATGCAGCAAGACCTGAGCTAACAAGTGGCAAGTAACATTCGTTCCACACAATGACCATTACCACTGACCAGAAACTCAACTGGACAAACCATTTAATACTGAGGCTGAGAGTTCTGTGGTGAGTAGATAACCAGCTGACTCCCCACCCTATCCACTGTCTACATGGCACAAGTCAGTAGTAGGATGGAATATTTGCCTGTATGGGTGCAACTTCATTACTCAAGCAGCTCAACACCATCCAGAACAAAGCAGCCATTTTGACATACCCCAAGCACAGGGATAAGTGTCTATAATTTGCAGCAACTTCACCAACTGATCACCATCATCTTCTAAAAGGTGGTTAAAGGTGTGCGCACCAGTGACACCCACATCCTGTGAAAGAATAAATAAAACATGCTGGTCTTGCCAGCAATTCTAAGATCCTATGCTATAATATATATTTTTTTAAAAATGGTTCTTACCCTATTGCCCAATCAAGGAAAAGGCTGAACTGAGATAGAGACTATTTCTGAGCAACTGTGGTGTTTGGAGTTGACAGATTGGAGAAAGCTAAATGTACCTTTCCTTCCAAAATCATCTGCTTCCTTTTGTTGATTTCCTTCTTTTCATCAAAGTCAGTTGACGCAAGTTCCTGGGATAAAAGAGTCATTATCAGCGCTGCCAAAATTACCATCTGATTACATTTGAGAAGCTACTATGCAGGTAATAAGGAAGAAAGAATTTTGGCATCCTGTGGAACCACAGGAGATGGGGCAAGGTCCTCAATGAATATTCCTTCTCTATGTCTTTCCCCACGGTAAACACAAAGACTTGGGAAGTTAGTGGCGATATCTTAGGGACAGTACATATCATAATAGAGGTGGTGTTGGAAGTATTAGAATGTATGAAGGTGGATAAATCTCCTGGTCCTGATCAGATATATCCAAGAATCCTGCAAGAGGCTAGAGAAGAAATTGCAGGAGCCTGGCTGATGTATTTGTATCATCATTAGCCATGGGTGAGGTCCCGGAAGACTGGACAGTAGCAAATGTTGTGCCCTTAAGAAGGGCTGCAAAGAAAAACCTGGGAATCATAGACCAGTAAGCTTTAACATCTGTTGTAGGTAAGTTACTTGAGAAGATTCTGATGGATAAAGATATACATGCATTTAGAAAGACAGGGTTTGATTAGAAGTAGTCAGCATAGCTTCCTGTGTGGGAGATCATGCCTCACAAATTTAAGAGTTCTTTGATGAAGTGACCAGGAGGTTGTTGAGGGCAGGGCAATAGACAGTCTACATGGATTTCAGGAAGGCCTCTGCTCTGGAAGGTTAGATCGCATGGAATCCAGGGAGAAATGGCACATTGGACACATAATTGGCTTGATGGCAGGAAGCAGAAGGTAATAGTTGAAGGATGCTTGTCTCACTGGAGGCCTGTAACTAGTGGTGTGCCTTAGGGGTCAGTGCTTGGCCCATTGCTGTTTGTTATCCATATCAATGATTGGGATGAGAATATACAAGGCATGATTAGTAAATTTGCGGAAGATACTAAAATAGGCGATATTATGGACAGTGGGGAAGGTGGTCAGAAACTGCAGCAGGATCTCGATTAGCTGGAGAAGTGGGCTGAGAAATAATGGAGTTTGATATAGATAAATGTAAGGTGTTGCATTTTGGAAAGTCAAATCCAGGTAGGAGTTTCATGGTGAATGGTAGGGCCTTAAGGAGTATAGTGGAAGAGAGGGACTGTGGAGTTCAGGTGCATAGGTCTCTGAAAATGGAGTCACAGGTAGACAGGGCAGTGAAGAAGGCTTCTTGCACACTGGCCTTCATCAGTCAGGGTCTTGAGTACAGAAGTTGGGAAGTTATGTTGCAGTTGTACAGGACATTGGTGAGGCCACATTTGGAGTATTGTGTTCAGTTTTGGTCGCATTGCTATAAAAATGAAAAGGGTGCAGAAGAAATTTACAGGCATGGTGCCAGGACTCAAGGGACTGAGTTATAGGCAGAGGTTGGACAAGCTAGGACTTTTTCTTTAGAGTGTAGGAAACTGAGGGGGGTATCTTATAGAAAGTGTATGAGATCATGAAAAGCATAGATAGGTTGAATGCACTCAGTCTTTCCCAGGATTTGTGAATCGAGGACTAAAGGGCATCAGTTTAAGGTAAGGGGGGAACCTGAGGGGCAACTTTTTTTACACAGAGGATGGTACGCATATGGAATGAGCTGCCAGCAGAAGTGGTTGAGGCAGGTACATTAACACCATTCAAAAGGCATTTGGACTAATACATGGATAGGAAAGGTTCAGAAGGATATGGGCTTAGTGTGGATGGACGTTTTGGTCGGCAAGGACCTATCTCCGTGCTGTAGGACTCTATTTATTGCTAAAGGAATAGAGTATAAAAGCAGGGAAGTGCTACTGCGACTGTACAAGGCATTAGTGAAACTGCACCTGGAGTATTGTGTACAGTTTTGGTCTCCTTACTTGAGAAGGGATATAGTTGTGTTGGAGACCCTTCAGAGGAGATTCGCTAGATTGATCCCAGAAATTAGGGGTTTCTCCTATGAGAAATTGAGCAGTTTAAGCCTATACTCAAGTTAAAAGGATGAGAGGAGATCTAATTGAAGTATATAAAATGATAAAGGGGGTTGACACAGTAGACAGGATGTTTCCTCATGCGGGGAAATCTAGAATGACAGCTCATTGTTTTAGGATGAGGGGAGCAGATTTAGCCTTGTCAAGGATTCTGGCTAAGTACAAGTTACTTACAATCTCGCACTCTCGCCGAGTCACATTCACATGTGTTAGAATCTTCAGCACATTCTCCTCATCTACAGAAAACTCCTTCAGTTTCATCTCTGTTGAGATAAATTAGATATTTCAAGCACTAAAGCATCAATGCTGAAAACTCCACAGATAGTTAGGTATGCCCATGCACACATTGCACTGCTCTGCACACAGCACCCCAACCCAAATGATACTCACTTGTTTCCTGCTCAATTGCATGAACCAGGTGAATGTCGTACTGAGTGACCAGAGTGATCGAGATGCCATGACGACCTAAAGAACAGAATCATTAAAACAATTTCATCACTGACCACAGGAGGAGAGGAGACTCTGAAAATATTGGGTGAAGGAAAGAGGTCAGAGAGAAGGCGAAAAGCTGCAATTGCTGCATGTTTGACTACCTGCTCGGGCTGTACGACCAACACGGTGGATGTAGACTTTTGGCAGTCCAGGTGTGTTGTGATTGATGACAACATGGACTGTGGGAATATCGAGACCACTGTGGAGAAAAAGTCCAAGTTAGATATTAGTCACTGGTGGAGGGGAATGGAAAAGCAGTCAACGCAGAACATTTCTCCCCTGGCCCCACAAGGCATTATGCGGGTCATTCAGTACCGAGAAGCAACATCTGTGGCCACAAGGATCTTGAAAATGCTTGACTTGAACTGTGCAAGTGTGGTAAACCGCTGCTTCTGTAGAGAGAGAAAACAGTTAATCAGCACAGTGCAGAGCAAGCTCATTCACCCTTCCCAGGGCAATGTCCCAGACCTGGGAGTGTTTGGTGGGGACAGTGTAGACAGAGCTTTACTCTGTATCTAACCCCCTGAATTGATGAAATTAATGCTTGCTCTACTCTTTTTAAAGTAAAAGTCAAGCTTCCTCTGCTCTTTTAAAACTGAAAGAAAACAGAAAGTAAAGATCCCATGATACATCCCATTTAAACACTCCTGGGATATGGGCAGCATGAGGTTAGATAAGAGCAAAGCTTCCCCCACTCTTTGAATTAAAAGTAAACTGAAAGTACATTCTGTCGACACCATCTCCTTCCCAGTATTGGGACAGCACGTGGTTAGATACAGAGTAAATACAGTATCCCCTTCAAACGATCTCAAGATGGAAACAGCATAGGGCTAGATACAAAGCAAAGCTCCCTCTACACTGGCCCCATCAAACACTCCCAGGACACAGCACAAGGCTGGATATGAGAATAAAACTCACACTAACGCTGTGCTGTGTCTGCCCTGGGGTCTCTGGTCTAGTCACTTGTAAAATGAATTGGATTTAAATCTTTAATGATGACTACTCATTAACAGCAGGTCACTGATCTTAGCTTTCATTTCAACATTATTAAGAATATCTGAAAATAGTGGACTAATGTTGGTGTAATTCCAGGCTGCGCTCAGTCACCACTCACCTGTTTCATCATTGAGTGCAGGGCTCCGCATGGAAAGTTGAACCTCCGCAACATCATGTTCAAAATCTGACACATTCTGCAAAGGAAAGTGGAAATGAGATCCAGAACCAACTGCAGGGATGTGGTGAGTCATTGATCCCATGTGTTCCACACATCTTTACATTCTCCTATTGTGATGCACAATCATATATACAGATGGTCACACGAGTACGCTTGGATGCTCAAATACAGTTTACTCAGCACTCTCACATACATCTTAAATGGAACTCACTTGCATGTGTTTGTGAAAATGATAATGGACCAATCCTCATGTTCATCCTGAAACTTCTGGATAATCTCCACGAGGAAAGCTTCTTTCACCCGTTCAGGAACCAGGAGATAACGCTGATCCAACTCTGTCACCGTGCGAACTCTATGTACAAACAAACAGATCAGATCAATTCAAACACTCTCTGCACAGCCACACCTCCCACAACAATGTTACGCCCTTTAATATTAGCATTAACAATATATGGGGAACTCATCACCATCAAATCTCACAATTCTCAGACCAGAGTTTAACTGGGAATACCACAGCAAATTCCACAAAAGGCATTACATACGGTGTTCCTATCTCAGAGGACAATGTAGAGAGAACTTTACTCTGTATCTAACCCTGTGCTGTCCTTGTTCTGGGAGTGTTTGATGGGGACAGTATAGAGAGAGCTTTACTCTGTTTCTCTGTATCTAACCCCATGTGTATTTTTAGTTACTCTGTCTTTGATTCCCAGAAGAAAGGCTTGTTCATGGCAATCTTCTTCAGCTCCTGTAATGTGTCAGTGAGAGTCGCGCTGAACAGTAGAGTTTGTCGTTGGGCTGGGACAGCACTGAGAATCAATTCCAGGTCCTTTGTGAAATCTGTGCAGCCTTGCTCCAGCAACCTATCGGCTTCATCCAATACCTAGGTAAAAGAGCAAATGTTAATAGCAAAATTGAGTCTTATTCTATTAGAAATTGGAAGTCACACAACCAGAAAAGTGTGAATGGTCTCAAGGTGCCATGATGCCTGTGAGTGAGCGATAATTCAGATATAGGGCAGGCACGGTCACAATCCCTGTTCCCTTCCTTTTATGTAATCATTTCATCAGGTGTAGGTGTCACTGCAAGGCTCGCATTTATTACCTGTCCTTAATTTATCTGAAATTAAGTAGCACGGTCATTTCAGAGGGTAGTTAGGAGTCAAGCACATTGGTCTGGGTGTGGAGTCACACATACACCAAATCAGGTAATGGCTACAGATTTCCAGATAGAGTCACACAGTTGTACAGCACAGAAACAGACTCTTTGGTCAAACTCGTCCATGCTGACCAGATATCCTAAATTAATCCAGTCCCATTTGGCCCATATCCCTCTAAACCCTTCCTATTCACACACCCACCCAGATGTCTTTTAAAATGTTGTAATTGTACCAGCCTCCACCACTTCCTCTGGCAGCTCATTTCATACACACACCACCCTCTGCAAGAAAAAGTTGCCCCTTAGGCCCTTTTTAAATCTTTCCCCTCTCACTTTAACCCTATGCCCCTCTAGTTTTGGACTCCCCCCACCCCAGGGTAAAGACCTTGGCTATTCACCCTATTCATGCACCTCATGATTTTATAAACCTCTATAAGGTCACCCCTCAGCCTCCGACACTCCAGGGAAAATAACCCCAGCCTATTCAGTCTCTCCCTATAGCTCAAACCTTCCAACCCTGGCAACATCCTTGTAAATCTTTTCTGAACCGTTTCTAGTTTCACAACATCCTTCCTATAGCAGAGCAACCAGAACTGCACACAGTATTCCAAAAATGACTGA
>NW_025966367.1:0-11502 GCF_021869965.1 Rhincodon typus
CATGCTAGGTTGATGTTACTTTTATCTCATGCCTGTATTTCAGATTATTTTTCTATTTTTGAACCAAAGCAGCAACATTTTTACTCTTCACTGAATGGTTGGTCCAGCAGCAGTGAAGGAACAGTTATATATTTCCAAGTCAGCTGGATGTGTGACTTGAGGGGAAACTTGACTGTAGTGGTATTGTTCCCATGCATCTGTCCTTCCAGGTGGTAGATGCTATGGGTTTGGAAAGTGCTGGAGAGGCTTGGCAAGTTGCTGTAATACATTTTGTAGATCTACCACCCATGTGCCCATTTTGTGGACAATGTATGTTGAAGATGGTAAATGGAGTGCCAGTCAAGCGGGTTGTTTATCCTGGATAGTGTCAAGATTCTTCAGTGTTGTTGGAGCTACATCCATCTAGTCAAGTAAAGAGTATTCCATCACATTAGTGACTTAATGCCTTTTCGACGTGGATAGGTTTTGAGGAGTCAGGTGAATAATGCATTGCAGAATTCCTGACCTTTGTAATCACAATATTTGTATGGCTTATCCATCACTTTCTGGTCAATGGTAACTCCCAAGGTGATGTTATTTGGGTATTCTGTGATGACAATACCTTGAATGTCAGAGGCCGATGGTTAGCTTCTCTCTTTTTGAGAGATTTGCTACCTGACACTTTGTCGCGTGAATGCTGCCACATACTTCTATCATGCTGGCCCTGATGATGTCCAGGGTCTGTTAACATTGACTGACATCCCATGAACACACTCTCCTTCAGGTCAAGGGGAGGCAATGGCCTAGCAGTATTATTGCTGGACTGTTAATCCAGAGACCCAGATGACATTCGAAGTTCGGGTTCGAATCCCGCCATGGCAGATGGTGGAATTTGAATTCATCAAATATCTGGGATTAAGAAAATACTAATGACTATGAACCAATTGTCGAGTGTCAGAAAAACCCATCTGGTTCACTAATGTCCTTTAGGGAAGGAAACTGCCATCCTTACCTGGTCTGGCCTACATGTGACTTCAGAGCCACAGCAATGTGGTTGACTCTGAACTGCCCTCTGGCCAATTAGGGATGGGCAATAAATGCTGCCTGGTCAGTGATGTCCTCATTCCATGAATGAATAAAGAAAAAAAAAAACGAGGAGACATGGGTGGTGCTGAATATTTTGCAATCATTGGCAAACATTTTCCACTTGTGACCTTATGATGGAGGGAAGGTCCTTTGAAATAGTTGAAGATGGACCTTGGAACCTATCCTGACGAGTTCCAGCAGCGATGTCCTGCTACTTAGATGGTTGACCTCCAACAATCACATTCCTTTTGCTTTGTGTTAGATATGATTCATACCAGTGGAGAGTTTTCCCTGATTCTCAATGACTCCAATTTTGACAGGGCACATTGATGCCACATTTGGTCAAATGTGGCCTTGATGTCAATGGCAGTCATTTTCACCTCTGGTGTCGGGTTTAGTTATTCCCTTCTTGGTGGGGCCAAAAATGTAATGAAATGAGATGCTTATTGATCCTGGCCTAAAATGTATGAACGTAGGAAATAGAAGCAGGAGTTGGCCATTCTGCCTATTAAACGTGCTCCACTCTTCAGCTAGATCCTCTTCCTCAGCCATTTTCCCACGTTAACCCCTTTATACAGAATATCTTTAACGTATAGAAAACTATTGAGTCCTGTTTCAATATAGAAACATAGAAGAAACATAGGAACAGGACTAGACTATTTGGCTATTCAAGCCTGCTTTTCCATTCATTATGGTCATGGCTGATGTACAATAGCCTGTACCTGCTTTTCCCCTATATCCTTTGATCCCTTTAGCCCTAAGTGCTATATCCAACTCCTGCTTAATAATACAATGTTTTGGCCTTGGCTGATTTCTGTGATAGTGAATTCCACAGGCTCACCACTCTCTGGGGGAAGAAATTTCTTATATCATTCCTAAATGGTTTACCCCCTGGTTCTGGACTTGCTGCTGTCAGGAACATCTTTCCACACCTGCTTTGTCTAGTCCTGTTAAATTTCTTATTTCTATAAGATCATCCTCATATACTTATTCATATTACTCTTAGATAGAAAATTTAAAAGATTCACCAATTTTTGAGTGAAGACATTCATCCATGTCCATCCTAAGTGGTTTCATTGGCTGAATTTTATTTGACCAACTGTGGTGATGGGATTTTAACCCATCCCAGAGCATCAAACCAGGTGTCTGGATTGCCTATCAAGTGACATTATCACTGTGCCAGCATCTTTCCTCAATATGGTCTAGAATCAAGTGATTATTGCAGAACTGAGAGAACTGAAACTGAAAATTGATGAGTAGGTTATTGGTTAAAACATTCAACTTGATACCTTTCATCATTTTACTGATGGTCGAGAGCAGACCAATGCTGTGGCAATCAGCTGCATTGGATTTGTCCTGCTTCTTGAAAGTAATGATGAGCAATTTTACAAACTCTTGCCCAAGCGGCAGTATTGTTGTAGCTCGTGCCATGTCCTATTCCGGCCCCCACCCACAACCCTTTCTCTGATATATAGATGATATCATCGGTGCTGCTTTCCTCTCTCGTCTGGATTTGGAAAGGTTAATCGATTTTTGCCTCCAATTTCCACCCTGCCCTCACTTTCACCTGGTCTATCTCAGACTCCAAGCTTCCCTTCCTTGACATCTCTGCTTCCATTTCTGGGGATAGACTGACCACAAGTATCCACTCTAAACCCACCGACTCCCACAGCTCCCTGAACTACACATCCTCACACACTGCTTTCTGTAAAGACTGCATCCCATTCATCTAGTTCCTTCAGTTCCTCTGTCTCTGTTGCATATGTTCAGATGAGGCCAACTTTGACAAGGGAGCATCCAAAATGTCCACCTTCTTCCTCGACCGAGGATTCTCCAGCACCATTGTCAACAGGGCCCTCAACTGGGTCTGACCCAACTCCTGCACTTCTGTCCTCACGCCCTGTCTTCCCACCCACAACAGCGATAGGGTTCCCCTTGTCCTTACCTACCATGCCAACAGCATCTACATCCAGAAGATCATCAAATGCCATTTCCGCCATTTCCAGCAAAATGCTACCACCAGACACACATTCCCCTCCCCTCCTTTGTCTGCCTTCCACAGGGACTGTTCCCTCCGGGACACCCTGGTCCACCTTTCCTTCACCTCCAACACCCCCACCCACAGCCCCGTGGCACCTTCCCTGCAACCAGTGAGGGATTGACACTTGTCCATTTACCTCCTCCCTCCCCAGTATCCAAAGGCCCAAGCATTTCTTCCAGATGAAGCAACACTTCACCTGCACTTCCCAGAATCTAGTCTACTGCATTTGCTGCTCACAATGTGGTCTCCTGTACGTTGGGGAAACGAAGTGTAGACTGGGTGACAGCTTTGCAGAACTACTATGTTCTGCTCGCAAAAAAGACCCCGAACTTCCAGTTGCCTGCTACTTTAACACACAACCCTGTTCCCTGGCCAACATTTCTGTCTCAGAGATAGTAGGAACTGCAGATGCTGGAGAATCTGAGGCGTTTTGGGCCTAGGAAGAAGGGTCTAGGCCCGAAACATCAGCTTTCCTGCTCCTCTGATGCTCCTTGGCCTGCTGTGTTCATCCAGCTCTACCCCCTGTTATCTCTGTCTCAGGCTTGCTGCAGTGTTCCAACGAAGCTCAGCATAAGTTGGAAGAACAACACCTCATTTTCCGTTTGGGGATCCTGGAGCCCTGTGGATTCAATATCGAGTTCAATAATTTTAGAGCCTAAACTCTCCCATATCCTAGCCCCCTACCCCACACACTAGGCCTTGCATTCACATAGCCACATAGCCTGCCAGTACACACTACCTGTTATTAGTCACTAACAGTCCCCGTTAACAGCTATTCACCCTCCTAGCCAGATTGTTATCAACTCCTTTGTCTTTCCAACTGCTCTTCTCTCTCTTTAGGCTCTATCCTTTTATTCTATCATTTACTCCCTACCCCATCCCCCTCCCTATCTTCTGCATGTAAACCGACGCTCTCCTAGCTAACGTCAGTTCTGAGAAAGGGTCAACGGACCAAAACGTTAATTCTGATTTTTTTTTTCTTTACATATGCTGCTGGACCTGCTTTTCCAGCAACTTCTGTTTTTGTTCCTGATTTACAGCATCCACTGTTCTTTCGGTTTTTAGAAATCTATTGATCCCTGTTTAAACATATTCAAACACTGAGTCCTCACAGCCCTCTGAGGAATAGAATCCCAAAGATTCACCAGCCTCTATCTGAAGACATTCCTCTTGATCTTAATTCTGAATAGTCTGTCCCTCATTCTGAGACCATGTCCTCTTTTTCTAGTACCCCTGCCAGGGGAAACTTCCTTTTTGGTTCTATCCTGTCAGGTTCTGTATGTTTTAATGAAGCCACCTACAATTTGATTAAGACATTCTCCTGGACTCAGTTCCTCTTGCTGTAAAGACCAACATATCATTTGGCTGTATCTGCATTATAAATGCTTTGTGAACAAGGAAGCCTATGTCATTCTAAAGTTCCACACTTCCTGTCAGTATTTAGAAGTACACTTTTTCTGTTTTCCTAAAAGTGGATTGTCCCTCATTTGTGATAACAAGGTATAGAGCTGGATGAACACAGCAGGTCAAGCAGCATCAGAGGAGCAGGAAAGCTGACGTTTTGGGCCTAGACCCTTCTTCAGACCCTTCTAGGCCCAAAACGTCAGCTTTCCTTCTTCTCTGATGCTGCTTGACCTGCTGTGTTCATTCAGCTCTACACCTTGTTATCTCAGATTCTCCAGCATCTGCAGTTCCTACTATCTCTGTCCCTCATTTGTGTTCCACCTGCCAAATTTTTGCCCTCTCACTTAGCCTTTCCAAATCCCCTTCAAATATCTTTGTATGATCCTCACCACTCTGACTTCCACTTAATTTTGTGTCGTTTGCAAGCTTGGAAAATTTTAATCCCCACATCCAAAGCATTGATATAGATTGTGAACAGCTGGGGCCTAAGTACCAATCCTTGTCGTACCCATTAGTTCACTAGATTCCAAAATGTGTTTCATTGTGTACCGTGTGTAAGGCTGCTTAATAAGAGGAGGCTGTGGTTTTGAGGTTAGTGTATTAACATGAATAGAGGTCTAGCTAACTAATAGAAGACAGATTTTGGATAAAGGGGGCATTTTCAGGATGGCAACCTATAACTTGTTCACAATGTTGGGCCCACAATTGTTTACAATCTGTTTTAACGACTTGAATAATGGAAGTGGTTGAACTATTGCCAAATTTGTTGATGACACAAAAATAGATGGGAAAGCAAGTAGTGCGGGTGACACAAATAGTCTACAGAAGGATAGAGACAGTAACTGAGTTGTCAAAAACTTGGCAAATGAGATACAATGTTAGAAAATGATTATACACTTTTTTAGTGTGAAATCCTCTGATTACTGAATTACCCCTAATTTCCTGATTCATACATTACCTCAGATGTTTGGCCTATGAATAACTCCCACCTCTGTGTTTTCTGACACTTGCTCTTTTTTACTTCCATCCAAACATACTCTGTCATGAGAACTAAGATCATGTCTCACTATGGTACTAATGTCCTCTTTAATTAACAGATCAACTATTTTCCTGTCCATTCTGAATGTCAGTCTTGCATACTCAAGTCCCACGTTTTGGTTTCCTTAGCCACATCTCTATAATAGCAGTCAAGTAATTCATATGAATTTGTTTTTGAGCTGGTGGACATTCAGATATAGAGCCCTTAATTTAGTAACTTCTTACACTTCTTTGTAAATTTTTGGCTATATCTGCTGGTACAGTGTTAACTTGGCAATCACTGTATCTTCCTGCCCTACAGTCTGTTCATCATTATTAATGTTTATTAATTTTCTTCATCTGTTTTATTTCCTTCTAATTTATTCAATCCTTCCTTATATGATCCCTTCCCACTCCTCCCGTTTTGTTTAAAACCGTCTCCCCTCCCCTAGCCATGCTTCTGGTAAGAGCATTGGTTCCAACCAAGATCAAGTGAAGCCCTACTCAACAGTAGAGCTCTTATTTCTCCCAGTACTGTTGTCAGTGCTGCATTAACTGGAATCTGTTTCTACTGCACTAATCTTTATCACACATGTACCTCTTAGATCTGATTTGCCATATTCCAGTTGGCATGAGAGGGAGGTAATAATCCAGAGATTATGACCGTTGAGAGTTTGCTCTTAAATTTAGTGCATAGGCCCTGATACTGCTCGTGTAGAATCTCTTTACTAGCCTCTCTGTGTTATTAGTTCTTAAATGGACAGTGGTAGGTGGATCCTTCCCCGACACTGCAAGATCCTGTCAAACTTTGGCAGATATTCTGAACATAAGTGCAAGGCAGGTGACACAGCTGCCTGGATTCTTGTTGCTGGCTGTCGAGGCAGTGTCAGTCCCCCTTAGTATACTGGCACTTATTGCTACATTTCTTTTAACTGCCCAACGTGAACAGCTTCTTGTTTTCTGGTCCCTTGGTCAGTCTGTTCATTCACACAATAGCTCTCATTCTTGAATTTATAAGCTGCAACAACTTCACACTTAGTGCTTAGTTGCAATGATTGAGACTCCTTCCCTGTCCTCATTCTGGGCCCCTCACCATCATGACTCTCAGACACACCCTTCGGCCGCTAACTGCATCAGATGACACCAACCTAAGGGGTGTGAATGCATTCTGATAACTGGCCTAGCTAACTTGCCCCTGCCTTGATGCGTCGCAATGTCTGCAACCTGGCCTCCAGCTCAGTAAGTCTGAGCCTGAGCCCGAGCCCCTCAATCTGTAAATATTGCAGATGTGTTTGCCCTGGATTGCAGTGGTAACAATTAACCTCACTTGCTGCAGTCATGGCACGTCATGTGTCCTGCCATCGTTATAGTGCTGGGTCGGCTTTCATTGAAGCTGGGTATGTTCATGTTGCTGTCTCCTACTGTTTAGCTGTTTAATTGCCTTGCACCATTCAATACATATCATGGGAAGATGATGGCCCAGTGGGATTATCGCTGGAGTGTTAATCCAGAGGTTCAGGTCATGTTCTGGGGATCCAGGCTTGAATCCCGCCATGGCAGATGTTGGAATTTGCATTCAATTTAAAAAAAGAATCTGGAAATAAGAGTCTAATGATCACCGTGAATCCATTGTCGATTGTTGGGAACAACCCATCGTAGAGGGAAACTATCATCTTTGCCTGGTCTGGACAACATGTGAGTCCAGGCCCACAGTGATGTGGTTGAGTCTTAACTACCCATTGGGATGGGCAATAAATGTTGGCCTAGCCAGCAATGCCTTCATCGTATGAATAACAAAAAAGAGTAGTGGACATGGCAGGCCTACAAAGCTGATTCTGGAATTGTTCATCTCTGTTCATCAAATACAGTTTCCACTGGTTAGCATACTCCAAGACCTGTATTGTAACTTCAAGAGATTGGCACCTAGTTTTCCGTACTTCTATGAATCAGGCTTGCTTCCTTAGTTTGGTAATGGTACTGTGTAGGATAGGCAATGGAGTTACAGATTGTGATGCAACACAACTCTTCTGTTGCTAAGGCCTTTCAGTGCTTTGAGTTCTAGATCTGTTCTGAAATTAATAAATTTAACACCGTCATAGTGGCACACAATGACTGGAATGTGTCCTTTGTGTGAGGATGGGATATTATTGCCACAGGGACTGTCAGTCACCCTTATCAATGTAGTCATGGACAGATGTATGCGCTAAAAAAACTTAGGTGAGGATGACATCAGGTAAGCTTTTTATCCTCTATCATTCTCACTGTCTACTGTAGGCCCTTTCAGACTTGACTTTTGAGGGTGAAACAGTGAGTTAGACTGCTATCAAGTTAAACAATTAGAACACATTATTAAACTGTAAGACATAAACTAGGTCACTTTGTTATTTGTCTCAAACTTTGTTAGTCCTATTAAATATAAATGAAGCTGGAAAGGCTTGCTGTAGAAATTGTCGTCAAGTTTTTTTTTTGTTGGGCTGGGTGTCATTCTAGATTGTTGATATAGTTACCCTATGTGTACGTTTGGAGAGTTGGAGTAACTAGTCTTTCTGAGAGACTTTCTGTGACTGACAGCTGGCTTTGTGCACTCACTAGGTTTTTTGAGCATTCTTCTGTGAGGAAATGGAAGCAACTTTAAAATCCTGAACAGCAATTAAGCAAAGCCATAATTGTGAATTTTCAGTTGTCTGTGATATTCATGACTTTAAAACAGAGTGGGATAAATGTATAGAAGTTAGAACTTTTCTGATTTTTAAAAAATTAGTACGGGGTCTATAGAATAGAATAGAATAGAAATTTATTGTCTCGTACTTTTACATGAAAACGAGTGAAAAGTTTTATAATGAAAATAATCATTATTAAATAGGTGAGAAGTTTCATCTGCTTTCCAGTCTATTGGAGTTGACCCAGATAGATAGTGTAATTTCTGAGTATAGTATATTTGTGAAGGAAATAAGCTACCAACAGTAAACACGTTACTTATTGAAACCTTGTCTTTTAAATCTTACTATTTAATCACAGTTGTAAACAATTGGTTTTGGAATAATTGGCTCTCTTTTCAGAAAGTGTTAATACTGTGTCCATTAATAATTTACATATTTCCATTGAATGCTTTTGCAGATCATGTTACTGCTCTAAAGTTTCATTCACGTTTGGGACTGGGTTTGAATTATTCACGAGGTGACGTGTAGTTAACTTTTGTCTGTGACAATAGGATACCAGTGGTATTTTCACATATCAAGCTGAGCCTTTAAGTCAAAATTTTCTTTAGTTTTGACACAATGCAGAATTTGTATGGTAATTTTAAATGTAGATCTATTTCTGAAATGAGTTCTAGGTGATTTCCAAATTATCACAGTGCTATACTTTAAAAGTAGGGCATTCTTGCTGATATGTGATACATACTTTAAAAGAATGACTCATCTTCTCTTCCTGTCATGTGATGCTGCCCTTAAGAGTTTATCAGATGAAAACTTGAAACGCCAGATGTGGCATCTGTATTTTTGCAATATGATTTGTTGCTATGTCATTTAAGTGACAGCAAAAAAAGAAACCGAGGCAAGTAGGCAAGAGACAATTGATGCTTAGAACTAAATAAAGCAGCTTTTTAAAAATTATTATTCATTCCTGGGATGTAGGCATGACTGGCTAGACAAACGTATATTGCCTATCCCTAATAGTCCATGAGAAGGTGATGGTGGCGAACCACAGCCTTGATCTACTGGTTACTCTTGTGGGTATAGATACATCCATAGTGCTGGTAGGAAGGGAGTTCTATGACTTTTGACCCCATGACAGTGAAGGAACGGCAAGGCATCCAAGTCAGGATGGTGTACGACTTGCAGATGATGGTGTACGACTTGCAGATGATGGTGTTCCTACTTGTTTGCTGGCCTTGTCTGTCTAGGTGATAGAGGTTGAACATTTAGAGAAGCCTTAGTGTCTTGTTGAAGTGTATCTTGCAGAGATACTGTGTATTAGTTGTGAAGGGAATGAATGCTGAAGGTGGTGATGTGGTCCAGTTTAAACAGGTTGCTTTGACCTGGATGGTGTCCAACATCTTGAGTTTTGTTGGAGCTGCACCCAGCAAGGCAAGTGGGGAGTATTCCATCACGCTCCTGACTTGTGCCTTGTAAAAGGTGGATATGGAAACTGCATGTATGTTACTTGCCTACATTATCTCACTTGTTCGAAATGGTCTTTACATGGTACTTGTGTTTTATGAATGTTAATTGTTACTTACTGGCCCAAGCCTCAAGTTTTTCTCAGTCCTGATGTATATGAGCATAGGCTTCTTCAGTATCTTAGGAATCATGTATAGTGTGTGATATTCAGTGAATACCCCCACTTCTGACATTATGATCTCAGCCTTGAATATACTTACAATATCCAGACAAAGTAACCTGCTGAATTGGCACTATATCCACACTTAACCTTCACTCCTTCCACCATGAATGCTCAGTAGCAGCAGCATATTACCAACTACAAGATACACTGCAGAAATTCATCAAGGCTTCTTTGTCAGCACCCTCTAGACCCACAGTCATTACCATCTAGAAGGACAAGGGCAGCAGTTACATGGGAACACCACTATCTGCAAGTTCTCCACTAAGATTCACCATCCTCGCTTGGAAACATATCACCGTGCCTTCTGTGTCACTGGATAAAAATTCCCTCCCTAATGGCATTGTGTGTACCTACACCAAATGGATTGTGGCAGTTCAAGAATACATCTCACCACCAACTTGTCAAGAGCAACTAGGGATGGGCAATAAGGGCTGGCCCAGCCAGCAGCACCCACATCCCCTGAATAAATGTCAAAAAAGAGTTATTAATAAAGTAACGTATGATGATCAGGCTTATAACACTATCCTGAGGTATTTCTGCTGCAAAGTCTGGGGACTGAGATGATTGATTTCTAATAACCACAACTGTGAACATTGTAAATTGTCTTAGGGTGCTTCACAGGAATGGTATCAAATAATATTTTAGGACAAGTAATTAAAGCTTGATGAAAGAGATAGGCTTCATGGAGTGTCTGGAGAAGAAGGTTGGAGAGGGACAGAGAATTGGGTTGAAAACTTCAAGTCTAGATAGATGGAGGCATCGCCTTAGTCCTGAATAATGATAAATTGGAATGTATAGGATCTATGCTGAAAGGACCACTGGTTATGATGAATTTATAAAATAAGTTTGTTTATTTAAATCTTTAATTTGGTTAAGTTTCATAACTTAGTCCAAAGGAGCAATTTCTTGTTAATGATGAATATTTTACATTAAATGAGTATAGACTGTTTAAGTACAGCCCTTTAGCAAATTAGACTCTTGTATTACTTTAGAACAAAATAAAGATAATAGATGGCATACACCAAGGATAAAGCAGCATCTGTGCAGAAACAAATGTAAAGTTTCCAGTCCCTTTGATAACTGAAGATATTACAAGCAGTGATATACAAGATGGAACAGAACTAGAGGGAAGTGGTAAACAGACATAGGAAAAGAAATGGAACAAGTGTGAAGTATACTGCAGCATGTGACTCACCTTCCCATATTTACATAGTACAAGTCAGTGTAATGGAACATCCAGCATGGTGAAGAGCAACACCAATTAACAATTAAGTCTTGCTCTGTGTCAAGCTACCTAAAAACCAATAACCAACATTTTTAACAAGTTTATCCCCAATTTTGTGTGCACAAATTGAGCTATCATTTTCTCCATTGTAACTTTTATGTTTCTGAGTTGCTGACGTACTGACTTCTCAACTCTCCTCAAGACACAATCAGTTCTATGTTGAAATAATTACCAATCACCTGTGCATCTGCAACAACATTGGATGAAACTTAACACTAACCAGGCAGAGATAGCAGGAACTGCAGATGCTGGAGAATCTGAAATAACAAGGTGTAGAGCTGGATGAACACAGCAGGCCAAGCAGCATCAGAGGAGCAGGAAGGCTGACGTTTCGGACCTTGACCCT
>NW_025966367.1:11902-50000 GCF_021869965.1 Rhincodon typus
AGGGTCAAGGTCCGAAACGTCAGCCTTCCTGCTCCTCTGATGCTGCTTGGCCTGCTGTGTTCATCCAGCTCTACATACTATCCAGACAGAGATTGAGTTGATGTTCAAATCCATTCTATCCATTAACCTACATACCCACCATCATCACTGACCTGTCGTGGCATTGATGGTGTGTACTATCTATCAGCTGCACTGCAATAACATATCATGGCTTCTTGGAATACTTCCAAATCTGGGACCTCCACCACCTAGCATAAAAAAGAGCAGTGGATGTGCAAGAAGAGTTTTGAATAGGAAAGAACACTAAAAACAGCAAGGATCTTGGTGAAGAAAAAGAAATTTAGCAATTGGGTAGTAGTTTGAAAGAATAGGTAGGTTACGAGTGAACTGTTGATGAATGAGCTGATGGTTTTTCAGCAGAGTGGAACATGCCTGAGCCAACTGTATTGCTTGAATGTATTTTTTCAGATATTGTAGATGTAGAGGTCTGACTCATGAAGGAAGTTAAATTAATAGGATGGTGATTAGCTAATTGGCTGAACTATGGTATTGCAAAACTAAACAATCAGGGTCCAATTTAAAAAGTCTCTTTAAATTATCCTTTTCTGCCTCATTTACTACTCTTCAACCATCTCTAACATTCATTCACCTTGTTTTCAAAATTGAATGTGCCCCCAAAATAATTCAGTGTAGTTGACTTACATTATGAAATGTGCGGTTATGTAGTATCGTTCATGTATTTGTTTGGAATTTTAATTTACCATTTATAATAGAGTCATATAGCTGTACGGTATGGAAACAGACCCTTCGGTCCAACTTGTCTATGCTGACCAGATATCTTAAATTAATCTAATCCCATTTGCCAGAATCTGGCTCATATCCCGCTAAACCCTTCCTATACATATACCCATCTTTTAGGGAAGGAAACTGCCATCCTTATCCGGTCTGGCCTACGTGTAACTCCAGACCTACAGCAATGTGGTTGACTCTTAACAATTAGGGATGGGCAATCAATGCTGCCTGGCCAGTGATGCCCTCATTCCATGAATGAATAAAAAAAAATCCAGATGCCTTTTAAATGCTGTAACTGTACCAGCCTCCACCACTTCCTCTTGCAGTTCATTCCATACATCACCACCCTCTGCATGAAAATGTTGCCTCTTAGGTCCCTTTCCCCTCTCATCTTAAACCTATGCCCTCTAGTTTTGGAGATAGTAAGAACTGCTGATGCTGGAGTCAGAGATAACACTGTGGAGCTGGAGGAACACAGCAGGCCAAGCAGCATTAGAGGAGCAGGAAAGCTGAAGTTTCGGGTCGACTGAAACCTCAGCTTCCCTGCTCCTCTGATGCTGCCTGGCCTGCTGTGTTCCTCCAGCTGCACACTGTGTTACCTCTAGTTGTGGACTCCTCCATCTGGGAAAAAGACCTTCTTTATTCACTCTATTTATGCCCTTCATGATTTTATAAACCTCTATAAGGTTACCCCTCAGCCTCCAACACTCCAGGGAAAATAGCCCCAGCCTATTTAGCCTCTCCCTATAGATCAAACCCTCCAATCCTGGCAACATCCTTGTAAATCTTTCCTGAACCCATTCAAGTTTCACAACATCTTTCCTATAGCAGGGAGACTAGAATTGAATGCAGTATTCTAAAAGTGGCCTAACCAATGTCCTGTACAGCTGCAACATGACCTCCCAACTCCTATCTCAATGCACTGACCAATAAAGGCAAGCGTACCAAATACTGCCTTCATTATCCTGTCTACCTGGGACTCCACTTTCATGGAACTATGAACCTGCATTCCAAGGTCTCTTTGTTCAGCAACACTCCCCAGGACCTTCCCATTAAGTGTGTAAGTCCTGCCCTGATTTGCCTTTCCAAAATGCAGCACCTCATGTTTATCCAAGATATACTCCCTCTGCCACTCCTTGGCCCATCGGTCTATTGTACTCTTAGGTAACCTTCTCTGTCCACTACACCTCCAATTTTGGTGTCATCTGCAAACTTAGTAACTATACCTCCTATGTTCACATCCAAGTCATTTATTTCAACAATGAAAAGCAGTAGACCCAGCACTGATCCTTGTGACACACTGCTGGTCACAGGCCTCCAGTCTGAAAAACAACCCTCCACCACCACCCTCTGTCTTCTACCTTCGAGCCAGTTCTGTATCCAAATGGCTAGTTCTCCCTGTATTCCATGTGATCTAATCAAAATAAGCAGTCTACCGTGAGGAGCCTTGTCATACACTTTACTGAAGTCCATATAAATCACATCCACTACTCTGTCCTCCACAGTACTCTTTGCTACTTCTTCAAAAAACTCAATTAAGTTAATGAGATGCAATTTCCCACGCAGAAAGCCATGTTGACTAGCCGTAATCAGTCCTTGCCTTTCCAAATACATGTCAATCCTGAACTTTAGGATCCCTTCCAACAACTTGCCCACCATTGATATCAGGCTCACTGCTCTATAGTTCCCTGATTTTTCGTTACCACCTTTCTTAAATAGTGGCACCACGTTAGCCACCCTCCAGTCTTCTGACACCTCACCTCTGGCTATCGATGATACAAGTATCTCAGCAAGGGACCCAGCAATCACTTCCCTAGCTTCCCACAGAGTTCTAGAGTGATCTAGTCCCTGGGATTTATCCACCTTTTATGTGTTTTAAGATGTCCAACACCACCACCTCTGGGAATACATCCAGGGAAGTTTTTTTTTCAAGATGTTGCTATTTATTTCCTCATGTTCTCTATCTTCCATATCCTTCTCCAAAGTAACACTGAACTTGTTTAGTATCTCCCCCATCTCCTGTGGGCCCTGTTCTCTCCCTTGTTACTCTTTTATCCTTAATGTATCTGTAGAATCCCTTTGGATTCTCCTTAACTCTGTTTGCCAAAGCTATCTCATGTCCCCTTTTGCTCTCCTGATCTCCCTCTTATGTATACTCCTACCGCCTTTATAATTTTCTGGGGATTCACTCAATCCCTACTGTCTATACCTGACATATAGTTCCTTCTTATTCTTGACCGGGACCTCTATTTCTCTAGTCATCCAGCATTCCTGACACCAACCAGCCTTGCCCTTCATCCGAACAGGCACATATTGTCTCTGGACTCTTCTAATCTCATTTTTGAAGACTTCCAGCCACCCGTTTACCTGCAAACATTGCCCCCAATCAACTTTTGAAAGTTCTTGTCTAATACTGTCAAAATTAGCCTTCCTCCAATTTAGAACTTTGACTTTTAGATCTGGTCTATCCTTTTCTATCACTATTTTAAAACTAATAGAATTATGGTCACTGGCCCCAAAGTGCTCCTCCACTGACACCTGCCCTGCCTTATTTCCCGAGAGTAGGTCAAGTTTAGCACCTTCTCTAGTAGGTATATCCATGTAGTGAATCAGAAAATTTTCTTGTGCGCACTTGACAAATTTCTCTCCATCGAAGCCCTTAACACCACGGCAGTCCCAGTCTATGTTTGGAAAGTTAAAGTCCCCTGCTATGACAACGCTATTATTCTTCCAGCTATCTGCAATCTCCCTACATATTTGCTCCTAAATTTCCTGCTTACTATTGGGGGTTTCTATGGGACAATCACAATAAGGTGATCATCCTTTGTTATTTCTCAGTTCCACCCAAATAACTTCTTTGGATGTATTCCCAGGAATATCCTCCCTAAGTACTGCCATAATGTTATCCCTAATCAAAACCACCACTCCCCAGCCTCTCTTGCCTCCCCTTTCTATGCTTCCTCTCCCATCTATACCCTAGAACATTAAACTGCCAATCCTGTTCATCCCTGACCTACATCTCTCTATTCGCTACTATATCCCAGAGCCATGTTATCATCCCACATGCATATATGTCAGTTCCTTGGTTATTATATAAGACATGGCACACACCAATCTCCCT
Source organism: Rhincodon typus (assembly GCF_021869965.1). Lineage (NCBI taxonomy): Eukaryota > Metazoa > Chordata > Chondrichthyes > Orectolobiformes > Rhincodontidae > Rhincodon > Rhincodon typus. Next base: position 15,816 of record NW_025966367.1, read on the forward strand.
TTCCCCACTTTAGTATCAGTTATTAATTTTGCTTAATTTCACACTGATCAGCCCCAAAACTGGTCCCTAGAGTGTTCATTCAGTAGATCTGTCTTCCGTTATACTATTGGTACCTGCTGCTTCCATTTGTTTTAGGGAAACCCTTACTCCCTTCCAAAGGTTGCGAAGGATCACCTCTACTTTAATCTCATGTTGCTTTTGAGTAGGACCTTATCAAATGCTTTCTGCATCATTGAACATTTGTGTGACTGTCATTTTGTCTGAATTTATTTTTGTTATCAAAATGCGTGTTTTGTGACTCAGTGCTTCTGAGATTGTAGCTTCAAGTCCCAATCCATAGATATAAGCGCATAATCTAGGCTGATATTTAAATGCAATGCTCAGGAAGTGCAGCAGAATTGGAGGTGTTGTAGTTAGGTTGAGGCATTAAGCTAAGGCCCTATCTGTCCTTTCCAGTGGGTGGAAGAGCTCCCACTTCCCAGCTTGAAGCACTGGGAGTTCTTCACCACCTCCTATCCAATTTTTATTTTTCAAGCAACATCAAAAAAGCAGATGATCCAGCCATTGTCCTAATTTCTTCTGTGGAGTCTTGTCCACAAACTTGGCTGCCTCATAAAGCTCCTTAGAATGTCCTGAAGTTATGAACAACATCTCCAAATGCAAATTGCTTTTTAAGTTAGTTTTGTAACTTCTGAATTTGTCTAATTTTCACACAAATGATGACAATGTGTTGTAGAAATTAGCAAAATGGATAGCATGCTATAAACTTTTCCTTCCTGAAAATTTCAAAGAAATGTTGGTCGTCCGACTATTTTACTTCAGTCCAGATTTGCTTCTGTGATTATTTAACGCAAAATAGCTCATTTCTGCTGGAAAATATAACACATCTGAATCTTGTAAAATTGGAAATAAGTGGTTCTGAGCTGTATTTTTTTAAATATGATTGTAACTGAGGCCAATGCTGCACTTCCTTTGCAGTTATGGTGGCAGGGGGGGGAGCAACTTCAAGGAAATTCCTGGCAATAACACCATAATGAATGATTTGTATGTTAACATGGTAGTTAGCACAGTGGGAATGTACAAAATGAAAACTGGTGTCCTGTAAGCTTGTGCTTGGTCATTCTAATGCGTGTGGCAGTAGAACTGATGATGCATGAGCAGTGAGAAGTCGAGATGGAATAAAAGATTATGCAATTGCTGAAAATATACTTGACTCAAGCAACATTTGTACATGTTTTTATGATTACTGGATGTCCCAACTTTGCAAACAAAGACATAATTTTATAGTATAGTCATTATTGTAATGTTGTGAATGTAAAACTCCCACATTTTAATGCAATAGTGGCCATGTACCTGATTTTATTTTTATGTTGGTTTAAGGAAAGATATTGGCCGAGAGATAAGGCCTTAGGTTCACTACTATCTACTTGAAAGGACAGACAGGACCTTGGTATACTCCCACCTGAAGTAGTACTTCTTCAGTATTATACAGAAGTTTCAGCCTTGATTATGTGCTCAAATCTTTTGATGCATGACTTGAACCCGTCTCTCGAGATCAAAGGTTTGTTATTGGGCCAACATTGACACCCAATAGTGATGGGTTAATAACTTCAGTAAAACAGTGCATATAGGAATTCAATGCAAATGTGTGACCAGTGAACTGAAAATAGAAAACATAATAATTTCAAACTTTGAAAAGCTTTACAACTTACTCAGTATTAGCTGGATAGATAAATTGAAGAGCAAGATAATTGGATTTGAGAACAAAGCAGCTGCAGTAAGCCAGCATGTGAAACAAAAACATATTAGTTGGCTGGCTTATGTGCTGTGGATGCAAAATCCAGAACATCCAGCTAAACAGTAAAATGAGAACCCGATAGAAGAGGAGGTGTTGACAGATCAACAATAGTCTGGCAAAACATTACAGAAGACAATCTCATAGGAACTGACATTGCTTGATTACTTGGAAAGAGGCATAAAACTGGCCAAAGTGATTCTGTGTGCATGATGAGCAGCAGGATTGGTACACATGGTCCTCTTTCTTGACATCTGATTTGATGCCTGTGCATCAGAAAGCAGGCTTAAGTCTAGTTCTTTTGTTTTTACGATATCTTATATGGCAAATTTCCATACTTGACTGGACATAGCTACCTTTTTTATTTCACTTTCCCCTCCTCCAACTGTTGAGAGATGCTACAGCTTTGTTTCAGCATCATCCTGCTCAGTACGGCTCAGATGAAGAACAAAATGACACACAATGTATTTCTTTTTGTACTGTTACTGCTACCTATTGCACTAAACTGAGTGTCCGTCCTTAACTTTCCTTTTGGAACAAATCCGTCTGGCATGCAAGCTTAAAATTAGGTCATTAGGTCATTGGTTGTGTGTCTTCCATAAAAAACATGCTTTTTATGTGTTTTCAAAGTATACTGAAATAGATTACCTGTGCTGGAATGGAAAATAATAATTTGGTGCCATCTGAACTCTTGCCTCTGATACACTCTTTTGTAGTTTTTGAAGTCTTTCTATAATTGTCACTGATCATCCTATGGGTGGAGTTACTGATATTGATTTGTATTTACATTTAATAGGGGCTGGTAGCTTACTTAGTGACAGCAAGCATCCAGATCAAATTAATGCTAACAGCATAGGACTTGATGCTGGGGTTCTTGAGGTGTGGTGGTAGCGTCCATTTAATGGGGGCTGGTAGCTTACTTCGTGACAGCAAGCATCCAGATCAAATTAACGCTAACAGCATAGGACTTGATGCTGGAGATCTTGAGGTGTGGTGGTAATGTCCATAGCTCTGAACCAGGAGGTCTAGTTCAAGACCCACCTGCTCCAGAGGCAGATGATAACATCTCTGAACTAGTTGATTAGAAAAATATGTAGGCCTTGATCCTTGCTTTAGCTGATGTAGACTTGCAGCCCACCTGTCCCCCTACCTTTTTTTGAAGATAAATAGTGTCTGCCTTCAGGTAGAGGTTGAAGAAGAAGAAGAATTATGTTTTATATCAAGTAACATTATGACATTGATATTTGTAAATGCTTAGGATGACAATAAAATCAAAATCAAATTAAATTTAGCATCCTTGGGTTTTTGGACAGGAGTCAGTTTGGGTTAACAGGACACAAACTTCGTGAGTTTGAGTCAAATTCTACAATTTAGAAAATTAACTGAAGCTTCTGTGTTAATGCAGTACGAAGATGGTACCATATGATCAGGACATCAAATATTAAACTGAGCTGCATCAACACATTCAGGTGGATCTAAATGTTCCATTTTTGAAGATTTCCCAGTCAGTTATATTTCCTGAACCAGAGCTACCAAAGGAAAATTAACTGATCATTGATGATTTGATGTTTGTGTGCCCAAGTTGTAAGCAAATTGGTTTCAAGTGTATACACATTGACTCACTCCATATTTAACTTGTTTTAGTGAAATATTTTGGACGTGCCAGAACATACAAAATCAGTTTTTATATAAACATTTGCATAACCACTTAAGCTACTATGATCACAGATTTTCAGACACCGTAAAACCAGAAATACACAGATTAATACACAGATATTAAAAAATGCAGCTTATTTTGGGAACAGAAGATCTATCCAAGAACACAAAGTAGTATTGTTATGCAAACAGGCTTTGTGGAATGGATGTTTTTAACATTAACCTTTAGTTAGGTTTGTTGATTTAATTAAGCATGTTATGGTTTTTAAAAATGAAGGCATAAAGTGACTGAGATTTATATGTTTTTAATGTGAAAACATTTTGCATTCTTTATTCTTCACCTTTACCATTAATAGCTGTCAAATCCTACACACAACTACAGTGTAGACAAAAAAAATCTTGAGCGTAACATACCAATTGACTGAAGTATAGACCATCCAAGATCTCACTGAAGAGCAAGCTCTTAAAAGCCTCTGTTTTTATTGGTTATGTCATTGAATTTATTTTTCAAGATCAGTTGGACTGCCAATTTTACTTCTGACCTAGTTGAATATATAGCTGAAAAAAGAACACAACAAACCTTTAGATTATGTGTAGCTTCTCATCAAATTATGAAAGCTACCCACATCTTTGATTCTGAGGTTACACGTTTTTATTGCTGGCATCTTGCCTGGCACTCTCAGTTTCTCTTTGTCTTCAAACTAATTTCTACGCTGAACTTTATCCCAAGTATCCCAAGTATTCAGCCTTGAGTGTTCCCTTTTTCCTCAATCTTTGTATAACACAATAGGTGAGCGATAAGTATCCTCAAAAATTAATTCTTCTAATAAAAGAACCCCCTTCCCCTCCCCCATTTCTGATGAAGGGTCTAGGCCCGAAACGTCAGCCTTCCTGCTCCTATGATGCTGCTTGGCCTGCTGTGTTCATCCAGCTCTACACCTTGTTATCTCAGATTCTCCAGCATCTGCAGTTCCTACTATCTCTTGATTTTTTTCATTACAGTTTTACTTTGCAAGGTGCATCTGAAATAATCAAATTTGAGTACAGTATAAACATTAATCGGGCTTGAATAAAAATTATCTTACATCAATCTTCACAGTCAATGAAAGGATCTGATTTTGTTCCTCATCCCTAATATTATTGTATGTATAAAATAATCACAGACAAATGTTGTCCAAAATGGTCAATGTCCCCATGGAACAGTGGAAATTCTAAAATAAGAACAAACTTGCATTTATATTGCACTTTATCATGACCTCAAAGAAGTCTCAAAGCACTTTGTAGGCAATTTCCTAACCTTGAACTGTAGTTATTAATGTAACATAGTAACAAATTTTTACGTAGTAAGCTACCCTACAAAAAAAATGGTGTGGGATGGTGAGGAGGAGGTAGGGAAGGAGAATGCATTTGCAAGGAATTTGATCACACCACCTGTCCTTTCACTTTATGATCCATGTTTAAACCCAGCCCTGGCTTGCTGGGGAGATGCTGACCTTTCCCTCTGATGGCTTGAGGGATACTGCTTGGAACAATATTTGGACAACCTTAAATCCAGTCTCATTGGACTTGAGGCCAATCACTCTAACAAATAAAACCTCAGTCTGCAATTACAATCTGATATGTCACGTGAGTTGCTGGTGTGCAAAATGGAAAGGTCACAGTACATCATTATGCTCATTTGGGAAAAGCTGGATGGAGTTTAGCAGTTTTTTTTGTATATCCGATCTTTATCAGACTGAAGTGAGAAAAGGTTCCATTCCCATATCCCTGATTGTTCATTTACACTGAAAATGATATTGAAGCATTAGAAATTTTCATTGGAAGTTTCTCTTCAACAGAAGGTTAGGACGTCACCCATAACCTTCAGAGGTTTTGTTTCTTAATGTAGATGGAAAGGTAGGAGGAAGGCTTTTTGAGGAGCTTTTGATCACTCTCAATCCACCGACCATAAAATGAAACCTGACCTGCTATGTCCTCTGCATTTCATAATTAAGTTTCTGGCTGCCTCCTCCCTCCTTTCATCATCCAATAGCTGCTCAAAGTGGTTGGAGCCATCACTGCTGAAAGTCACTTATATGTGGCTCAACAAGCCACAATAACTGCCAACCTCCAGTCAAAGGGTCCCTCCTTGCCACCCTTGCTGCTGCTCCTCCATTTATAGATTTTGTCTCTGGAAAAGCAGCAAAAACAGCAGGAAAAAAACCTGTCATTGGAGGAGTTGGTGCATTAACATAGGAAAGACTGTCTGTGAATGGAGGAGTAACTTCTGATTCTCCCAAACTAGCTACTCCAATCAAATACACAATGGCTACTATTCTTGCAACATTTTGAATTTTCCACCCCATCTTTCATTTCTTTTGTGCCATTTGTGAGCGTTCAAGGGTGAACTCATCTTTTGTTCATGTGTATTTTGAACTCTTGATAAGGTGATATTGATACACTGTGTAGAACCATTCCTGTCCTGTTTGGGTTGATGGAATCGCAGTGCTGTTAGGAAGCAAGTTCCAAATTATCTATCCAGTCATAGTTAACAAGTAACAATATGTTTCCAGGTCAGGACTGTGTGTGACTTGACAGGGAACTTGCAGATGATGGTATTCCCAGTGTCTGCTGCCCTTGTGCATTTATTTGTTGGAGTTTGTGGGTTTGGAAGATGCTATTGAAGCTTGGTGATTTGCTGCAGTGCGTCTTGTAGATGAAGTACGTTGCTACCTCCATACTCTTTGCATAATGTAATTACATTATTTGTTGGAAAAAAATTGCAATGTATGGTATATGGACACTATATTTCAGCTATTGATTATATTCCAACCAAATATTTGCAATTAATAATTTTGAAAGCTGGCAGATCTTATTTAGTTCATATAAGTTGGTATTAATACTCAGATGGATCACAGGATCTAGGTCACTACGTAAAGAAAGACTGGTGTTTTCTTAGATTTGATGCAGATCATGGTTATGAATACCACCTTGCTCTATTGCTTTTGCACATCTAAATGTAATTTTATGTTTATGTTCACTATTCTGTTACAAAAATCTCTCGGGTACATTGTTTTGAAACTGAAAAGGCTAGTATATTGAGTTATCCTGTGATTTTTCATATAAGCTTTATTACTTAACAATTATCATTGGGTTTGGATGGTTGCCATATGTGTTGGGAAGAGGTGGAAGAGTTGTACATAGATTTTGAGGTGGTGATTTGACTAATATCCCTGCAATCTTTCAACTTATCTCTTGGCAAGTTTTATCTTGCTGATGGAGTGAAAATTTTATCCCGTAATTATCTGTCCCTCTTAATTTTGCTTTGAATATTCAGTATCAGGCACAGCACATTTTTTTTTTTTAAGGATATATTTTCACTGATAAGGACAAGACTTAGTGATCGCAAGAACAAGTAATAGGAGCAGGAATAGCTGATATAGTCTCTTGAGCTTGCTCCATTATTCAGTACTATCATGGCTGATCATGGGCTTCAACTCCATTTTCCTGTCAACTCCACTTTGATTTACTGAGAAACCAAAAATACCTCTTAGCCCAGCCTTAAATGTATTTGACAATGGAGACTTCATAACCTTCTTGGGAAGAGGATTCTGGAGATTCATACCCCTTTGAAGAAATTTATTCTTGATTCAGTCCTAAATGATTGGCTTTATTATCTTGAGACACTGTCCTCCGTTTTAGGTTTCCCTGACCATGTCAACTCCATAAAGCCCCTTCAGAAACTTGTATGTTTCAAGGAGATCGATTAGAATTCTTCTAAACTTCAGAGTACATGGACTTAATTTGCTCAGGCTATCATCATAGAGCAATCAACCCCTTTATCTGAAATACTAAGTTTGTGAACCTTCATTGTAACTACCTCCAATGCAAGTATATTTTTTCTTCAAAGTGAAGACTGGAATTGAACAGATGTGGCCTCACCAAAACCTTGTACAATTTTAACAAGACCTCTTTATTCTTGACCTCTATTTATTGTCTTGTATTCTCTTAGGACCAATCTAAGTTAAAGTTTGCTGGTCTTGAGCCTACATGCAAGCTTTGTAAGATCTTTCTGCGAACTCAGAGTTCAGAATGTCCAAAATTTAGTAAAATCTGCGAAGTGACTGTCTTGAAACGAATGTCCAGTTTTAGGTCTTAATCAAGAACTAGAGGAGTGAATGTGCCGGTCATGGAGTACCCCAACAACAACCTCTTTTTAACATTATGGAACTTCCCAGGTACTAAACAGTGATGCAATCGACCAGATTTTGTCCCTGAGGCACACAGTGATATTGAGGCCAAACAATGTTTTTCTTTTTTGTTCATTCATGAGATGTGGCCATTGCTGGCTGGGTTTGCATTTTATGCCCATTTCTTGAGTGTTCTTTGACTTCCACTCATACAAGCAAGTGGAAAATATTCCATCTCATTGTTGACTTGTACCTTGAAGATGGTGGACAGGCTTTGGGAAGGCAGGAGGTGAGTTATCTGCTGTGGACATACCAGCTTCATGCTATAGTACAATATTTATGTAACTCGATGGTTCCATTTCTGGTCAATACTAATCCCCAAGATGCTGATGGTGGAAGATGCAGCGATTGTAGTGGCATAACATGTCATGGGACAATGACTGAATTTTCTCTTGTTGGAGATGGTCATTTCCTGGCACTTGTGTGATACAAATGTTACTTGGCCCTTATTGACCCAAGTCTGAATGTTGTCTAAGTCCCACTGCATTTTTATACAAACTACTAGAGTATCTGAGGAGTTGCAAATGATGTTGAACATTGTGCAATCATCATCGAGCATGCCAACTTCTGATATTACGATGGATGGAAGGTAATTGAAGAAGCAGCTGAAGATATTAGGCCTTGAATTCTACCCCATGGAAACAATGCAGTAATGTCCTTGGACAGAAATGATGACCTCCTTTGTGCTAGGTATGACTGCAACATCTAGTGAGTTTTCTATCTGATTCCCATTTGGTCAAATGTTGCCTTCATGTCAAGGGCAAACCCTCACATACCCTGTTGAGTTCATCTCTTTTCATCAAGGGAGCTAGTGAGACCAGGCATGGTGATAAAATGGTATTTGGAGGGAGTTAAGACCATTTAAAGAGGTTTAAATGTGGGAGGCATAGCAGGTATGCGTTGGAATGTAGTAAAGTCTGGAGGTAGTAAAGGCATGATGAAGATTTTAACCACAGATGAACTGAGACAGGGGTAGCATTCCAGAGGTGGAAATAGTCAGTCTGTGTTTGCATGAAAGTGTAGTCGGAAGCTCAAAGTGGCACGCGATATGACAGAAACATTGTGAGTGATTTGTTCACCCTGGATAATTGTGAAGAAGAGGCATGGAATTCGTTAGCTAGGAAAGAAACTAGGAAACCAATGTTCACTTATGGCTTTGGTCTTCCCAGTAGATAAATGCAGGGCATTTTTGCTGATCCAATTTTTGGAGGAATTGAGAAGTTGAAGTTGAGGCAGCATTTGACTGAGTGCAGCATCAAGCACTCAAAATTAATATCCCTGGGAAACAGCAGGAAAACCTCGTCATTTGGAATCATACCTAGTAGAAAACAAGACTGCTCTGGTTCTTGGATGTTAATCCTCTCAGCCCATGACTATTACTGCAAGAGTTCTTCAGGGCCATGTCCCAGGCCAAAATATCTTCAATTATTTCTTTAAAAGACCTTGCTTCCATCATAAAGTGAAAGAAGGAATGCTTGCAGGTGACTGCATAATGTTCAGTACTATTCATGACTTCACAGATACTGTGGCAGTCCGTTTCCATATGCAGTAAAATCAGGACACCATTCAAGCTTTTGCTCATAAGTGGCAATAAATATTTGTGTCGCACAAATGCAAGGTAATAACCATCTGAACACTAGAGCATCTAATTATCTTCTCTTGACATTTAATGGCATTACCATCGTCATTTCTCCATTGACAATAACCTGAGGTTTACCATTGATCCAAAACTGAACTGGACCAATCATACAAATAATTTGGCTCCAAGAGCAGTTCAGAGGCTGGCAGTTCTGTGGGGAAAAACTCTGTTCCTGACTCCATAGTGCCTGTTTGCTATCTACAAGGCAAAAGTTAGGAGTATGATGGAATATTTTCCACCTGCCTCGATTAATGAGGCTTAAACAATTTAAGAGGCTCAACAACATTAAGGACAAAGTAGCCTGCTTGATTGTCACACATCTGCTACATCAAAAATCGTTTCATCCACCACCGTTGAGCATTGTAACGACTCACCAAGCCATCTTTAACACCATCTTTCAAACTCATAACCTCTATACCCAGAAGGACAAGACTATCAGACACAGGAGAATGCTATCACCTTCAAGATCCTTTCTAAGCTTCACACCAGCCTGACTAGGGAATTACATTACTATTCCTTCATTATCACTGGGTCAAATGCATTAGAAAAGGAATTCTAGGCAATTGTGCCTGTAACCATACCAAAAGGACTGCAGTGATTGAAGAAAACCGCTTACTGTCACCACCTTGAGTAACAAGGGGTGGGCAAAAATGTTGACTTTATCATGTTGCACATATCCTTGAACAAATGTTAATTTGTAGACATATTAACGTCTGTGTATATGGGAATACTGATGCAGTTTTTATTTAAAGATGTCACTAAGGAATAACATGAAGTTGAGAAATAACAGTGGTTCGAAGAAAGATCCTTGTTGGACGCCAAACATAATAGTACATGAATGAGAGACACGATTAAGTACCTAAGACTGAAGCCAGCTGAGAGAAGTGCCACTTAACTGAACATTGGTTGAGTGACACAGGTGGAAGATAATGTGGTCATCTATACCAAAGGCTCCAGGCAGGTTGAGAAACGTGTAGAGGGATAGTTTATCACAGCTAGCTAGGATGTCATTTGTGACTTGGATAAGAACCTTTTTCGGTACTGTAATGGAATGGAAATCTGCTTAGAGGGATCCAAACATGGAGTTTTGGGAAAGATGGGTGAGGATTTGGGAGTCAACAGTGCCCTCATAAACTTTGGCAAAGAAAGGGAGATTGGAATTGGGGTGGCAACTGACTAAGGCATTGAGGTTAAGGAACTGGAACAAAGGGGTGATATAATAGTTTTGAAAGAGAGAGGAACAGCACTCTGTTGAGAGAGAACCATTAACGGTATCACTATTTGGCTTGGACGAGATGGGGCAAGAAGGGGGCATTAGAGAAAAGAAGCCAGAGATTGTCTCCATTCAGAAACAGAGCCCTCCCAATATTTCACTTGCTCATAGCAACCTATCTCCTCAATCACCCATTTAGCCAGTTGCAAATCCGATATAATAGTTTTATCCTTGAAGTTTGGTGACCTTAGATTTTGGAAGTCTATCCATCCAATGAAATGTGGATTTCTTCCATCATGAATGCCAATTCAGTCATGTGACATGAAAAAATATCCAAATTCACTGAATAAAACACAGGCAATCTATCATGACACCATTCCTACTGTAGTATTGAAGGCTTTGCACTAGGTCTAGTTTCTTGCCCCGAGCTAAGCTGTTTCAGTCATGTTGTGATATCACTTGAGGTTTACTTATTTTTGCAGTGAGTGGTTAGAGCCTGGGTGGTGGAGCAGATTTAATTATGGTTTTCCAAAAGCAATGAGCTCTGAAGGGGGGGAAAAAGAATGATTGGCTACAGGGTAAGTGCCAGGGAGCGTGACAAGCGAAATTTCTAGTGCCAGATGGCTGCCTTCTGCATTGTAGTCATTATGATTGATTTCATCAGCTGGAACACTGGTATCCATGCAGCAATATGGGAAATTTCCCAGCTATGTTCTAACCACAAACAACAATTAATCTGGCCAATTTCAGCTGTACTTGGATGGAATGAGTTATCAAGTGTGTCCACAAATTACATCAATTCACAAATAACCTGCCGTCAGTTATTCAGTTTGCATTCTGCCAGAACCAGTCAGCTACAGACTTCTTTGCAGTCTCTATCCAGAAATGGGTCTAAGAGCTGAATTACAAAGGAGTGATGGGAATTCTTGTACATCTATGCCAACTATGGCTTCAGGAACAGAGCAGAGGTTGTGTTATTCTGCAGTCGTGGTTCAGGGATTAAGAAGAAAAGGCCATATCTCCAAATCCTAAATTAGAGTAGAGAGTAGCAGAGAACTGATTATAGATATATGTCAGACACTGCACTGCCACTGAATAAAATCATGATGGCTCTGTATCTCGACTGAATTTACTTGTTTTTCTTATATTTTCCTTCATGCCCTTACCTAATATCTGCTGAACTCTGTTTTGAAAATTTAATTTGGTTCAACATCCTCTGCTTTTTTGAGAAGAAAATTCCAAATTACTAATCTTGTTCTAGATTGTCCCATTAAAAAAGTTTCACTTTATTTACCTTATTGAATTTCTTTACCATTCTAGGCACCTTAATTAAATAACCTCTCATTTTCTGAATGCAAAGGAGTAAAAGAAACAAATCATTCAATCTGTCCTCTTAAATTAACCGTTTAAGCCCTGTTAAATATCTGGCGAATTTACACTTTCCTTCCATATAACGTTTGTGAACTTCTTCGAATGATTCACTTCCTGACCCTAAAGTCTCTTCACCTTCAGTTCAGGACTCAATTTAGGGGTGTGATGAAATACTGACTATGAAGCTAGATTGGTGAAATTGCAAAAAACTTTTTAGAAATCTTGTATGATCCATGACTGAGCAGTCGTCTTGGCCAGAATCCTGTCACTAGGTTCAATAACTACTTCTTCCATCACCAATGTCTTACAATAACTGCACATACTATCTACATGGTGTTGTTCCTTCACTGTCACTGGGTCAGTGTCTTGAAATTGCTTACCAAATATTGTCAGGAGACATCAACCCCACAAGAACTACATCGATTCAAGAATGCATCCCGTCAACTATTTAAGGTAACCTTGCATGGGAAATAAATGCACACGCCCCAGAGTTTTCATAATTTGTGGACAAATAAAAGCACTTATGCTGTAATTTCTTCAAAATAATTTTAAGATTATGCAAGATCTTCTCCAAAATTCAAGTTAGTAACTTCTTATTTGTATAAAAGCTTTTAAAATTTATACCAGCAACAATTTGTGATTATGTTTATACAATGTAAAAGATGCCTAATTTTTCATGAGATTGTATCTTGTTCTGAATATTATGAAATTACCATCTTGGTTTAATATTCCACTGCAAGTTAACAACTACAGGATATAAAGATTTCTGTATAGTTGATATAACGAATGCAACAAATACTTTAGTTGTAATTGAGCAAAAATCTATCTCGTCACATAAATATATAATATTTATAAATTGCTTTCTTTAAAAATGTACGGTGTGATTGTTCTTACCTTGATTATTTTACCATATGAAAATAATGCCCAACATGTGAATCTAGTGGTATTCATTTAAAATCTTGTCACTGGAACGCATTACAGAACAGTTTGTTGTACTACATAGCGAGCAGTTACTGTTTATGAATATTTTATAATGAGTATTGGATAAGGTGCTCGCAAATAGATTGAGTTTCTTCCCAAGAACCAATTGAATGTCACAAAATTTATCAGTAGAAACCCTTGCTCTATTTGTCACGTTCGGATTTCTAAAATGGCCTATGCAGGAGATGCAAATTAACAATCACAGTCAACAATTTATTTGAGTATATAATTATGCTGGAAATTCTGCATGTCTGAAAAGTTTTACATTTATTTTATGGAGAGCATTTTGTTTCTTTAAAGATTTAAATCTTGACCCAAGTTTCTGTTCAGAACTTTAAAACTGACATTAATGTTAAAAAGGATGTAAGTAGAATTATTGTAGTATTGCCTTCTGATTACACTAGGTCAGAAATCCCACAACACCAGGTTATAGTCCAAGAGGAGGGACTGAGGCTCCAAAAGCTTGTGTTTTCAAATAAATCTGTTGGGACTGTAACCCGGTGTCGTGGGATTTCTGACCTTGTCCACCCCAGTCCAACACCGGTACCTCCACATCCTCATTACACTAAACAGTTACCTAAGCAAGCCTAGTTTAATATTAATGACCAATGATCTGTACCACTGATTGGACATAAATTGTGCAATAAAATGTATTTAATTTAACCCCCATATTTATCAATTCACTTCGATGATATGTAACATTATCTTTAAAGATTATTCTGCTTCAAATACTCTTAGTTCAGAGAAAATACTTCTTAAATGTTTTTATAATTGCTACCAAGCCAATGTTTAATGAAAATGGTTTTGGTGCCATGACATTCATCTAAATGGAGATGCTGGGTGACCAGTGAAACTTTTGAAACAAAGGTAAAATATTGCAGATGTTAGAAACCTGAAATAAAACCTGAAGATACTGGAAATACTCAACAGGTCAGGCAGTAGCTGTGCAGAGAGAAACTGACTTAATGTTTCAAATTGACCTGTTAAGTAGCTCCAGTTTGTTTTTGTTTTATTTTTATTTATGTGAAATTTATTGTTTCCTTTATCTCATATACCTAACTGAATCAATTCATTTTATCATGCCCAACGGATAGTTGTCAAGCAAATTTAATTAAAGTTATTTTTAATTCCACATTTGTATATGACTAGAAGACTTCTGATATTTTTAGATGGAATGTTTTTATATCACAGAATAAGGTAAAACATGATCACTTGCATTAAAAATGTTTTTAAAGGATAAAACAAAAATTTGAGTTTGTCTTAATGTGATTTTAGTATAAGTAACAATTTAAGTTTTGATGTATAACTGCATACATTAGATTATTGTTAAGACCATAGAGTATACCCTTTGTAATTTTTAAGATTGCGGTATATACTTGCTGTAAATAGAATTGATAAGCAAGTCATTTTAGTCTAGTGTGTGTAAGCAATTTATATGCACTGCTCCAAAAGTCAGTATGAGTACACCATCAGTTTTGAGTTGAATGGAATCAGGAACAAAAACAGAAGTTGCTGGAGAAGCTCAGCAGATCTGGCAGCACCTGTGAAGAAAAAGTCAGAGTTAATATTTCGGGTCCGGTGACCCTTCGTCAGAATGGATCAGGTTCATTGAGAAGATTGCATTCTGGTGATACAAAGTAATTACAAGTAGGAACTGCTACCATGAGCACAGTTAATAAAACAAGGCACTTACGTGTTATGTAAATAAATGCAACAATTTGCAATGTAACTGTACAGGAGATGGTGAAAACTTTTAAAACATTTTAGTGACTAATTTGAGTTGTGATTATTTTTACAGATACACTACAGCATCAAGAATAAATGCTATTAATATACAATAGACTTAATTGTCTTCCATGCCTTTGATTGCACGGAATCAAGATGAAGTGCATTTTAAAATCTAGAAGAGCAAGGGAGACGGGAGGCAAGGCAGAAGTAGTGAGGAGCAAGGAAAATGTGATCGTCAGAGAAAAAGAGTTTGGACTTGAGTGGTGAAGGGTATGAAGAAAATCAAAGGTGACTGATTGGAAGCTAAAGGAATTACAATTACAATGTACTTCAATCAAAGGGAAAGAAAATGGCAGTTTTGAAATATGTGGATGCAGCTTGAGGAAATGAACCATTTTTAAATAAAAACGGAAAGAACTGCAGATACTGGAAATCAGAAACAAAAGCAGAAATTGCCAGAAAAGCTCAGCAGGTCTGGCAGCATTTGTGGAGAGAAATCAGAGTTAATGTTTTAGGTCCAGTGACCCTTCCTGTTCTGAGGAACTGCTGAGCTTTTCTGTTTTTTGAGCCATTTTTAAATGTCAGTTCGCGTATAGAATGGGAAAAGAAGTTAGATGTTAGTTTTATCAAGGAAAGATGTATTGGCAGTGGAGGTAGTCCAGGCAAGGTTCGCTAGGCCGATACCAGGCATTAAGAGACTGTCTTACGATGAGACATTGAGTAGATTGGGCCTGTAGTCATTGGAATATAAAAGAAAGAGGGGCAGACTTATTGAAAAATACAAAATTGTTAGAGGACTTGACAGGATAGATGTGCAAACGTTGTTTCCCCTTGTGAATGTGTCCAGGACCAGAGGGTGTAATCTCAGAATAAGATATTACATGTGTAAAACTGAGATGAGGAAGAATTTCTCCTGAGGGTTGTGAATCTGTAGAATTCTTGACCACAGGGGGCTGTTGAGGCTGGGGAATTAAGTACATTCAAGGCTGAGATAGACAGATTTTTAATGATTAAGGAAATCAAGAGTTAGCGAAAAAAGGCAGGAAAACAGAATAAAGAAAATTACAGCACAGGACCAGGACCTTCGGCCCTCCAAGCCTGCGCCGAGCCAGATCCTCTATCTAAACCTGTCGCCTATTTTCCAAGGATCTGTATCCCTCTGCTCCCTGCCCAGTCATGTATCTGACTAGATACATCTTAAATGACGCTATCATGCCCGCCTCTACCACCTCTGCTGGCAAAGCATTCCAGGCACCCACCACCCTCTGCATAAAGAACTTTCCACGCATATCTCCTTTAAACTTTTCCCCTCTCACCTTGAAATCGTGACCCCTAGTAATTGAGTCCCCCACTCTGGGGGAAAAAGCTTCTTGCTATCCACCCTGTCTATACCTCTCATGATTTTGTAGACCTCAATCAGGTCCCCGCTCAACCTCCGTCTTTCTAATGTAAATAATCCTAATCTACTCAACCTCTCTTCATAGCTCGTGCCTTCCATACCAGGCAACATCCTGGTGAACCTCCTCTGCACCCTCTCCAAAGCATCCACATCCTTTTGGTAATGTGGCGACCAGAACTGTACGCAGTATTCCAAATGTGGTCGAATCAGAGTCCTATACAACTGTAACATGATCTGCCAACTCTTGTACTCAATACCCCGTCTGATGAATGAAAGCATGCTGTATGCCTTCTTGACCACGCTATCGACCTGCATTGCCACCTTCAGGGTACAATGGACCTGAACACCCAGATCTCTCTGTGCATCAGTTTTCCCCAGGGCTTTTCCATTTACCGTATAGTTCGCTTCGCTCTTGAAGTTGAAGATTATCAGATTGACCATGATCTCATCGAATGGCAGGATAGCTTATTTCTGCTCCTATGTCTTATGGTCTGATGGTGATGTTTTAGTGCAATTAGGGTTGAGGAAACTGCAGGTGTCAATTGTGAATGTGATTAACTTAGAACAACATGGTAATTGAGCTGAAGGCTCGCATATAAAAAGGGTCCAAGGCTAGAATTTGGAGAGATTTGTTCAAGATCCTTGATGCTCAAGGTGGTTCACTAAATGATTTTGATGCCCCTTTAACAGACCTTGCACACATGTCCCATTTTGGTAGGTACAACCAGGAACAATTTTGAAGGAAAGAAAGTTGTTCGACTTGAATATGAAGCTTATATTTCAATGGCTGAAGCTGAAATAAAGAAGATTTGCAGAGATATGAGGCATAAATGGCCAATGATTCAACATATCAGTATCTACCATAGACTTGGGTAAGTTATTCATGTTGAATATTCTGTGCTCAGGATCTCATATGGTATTGAGGGAGGGGAATAGCAACAGTAAAAGGAAAAGAGCCACAAATAGAGCCTATTTTAACTTGTGTTTTCCTGTGGTATCCTGTATAAAGCACATAAATAAAGATTTGGGATAAAATTAATTTTTGTTTTTGTAATGAGCAAATTGTTAATGTCATTAATATCAAGGGGTAATGACTAAACCTCTTTCTTGTTGGAAATAGTCATTGTGTGGCACTTATGGCATGACACTGATCAGCCTAAACCTTAAAATGTCCAGGTTTTGCTTCATTTGGATAGGGACTTGTGGAATTGAGAATAGTGTTGAACATTTTGCATTCATCAATGAATGTTCCATTTCTGACTTTATGATGGAGGGATGGCATTGATAAAGCAAATGAAGATTGTTGGACCTAGGACAGTAGTACCTCATAGACTCTGGTAGAGATGCTTGGAACTGAGGTGACTGACATCCAACAACTGTAATATCCTATGTACCAGGTATGACTGCATCCAGCAAAGATTTTTCCCCTTGATTCCCATTGACTTCTGTTTTGCTAGGGCTTCTTGATGTCACACTCATTTAAATGTGGCCATGGTGTTAAAGGCACTGTTACCTCACCTCTGGAATTTGTCTTTTTTGTTCCATGTTTCAACGAAGACTGTAAGGAGGTCAAGATGAGTGTGGCCCCGGCGAATCCAAACTGAATGTCACTGAGCAGGTTATTGCTAACTCAGTGCTGCTTGTTAACACAGTTGATGAAACATTTCTTCACTTTACTGATGATTGGGAGTAGACTAATGGTGTTAATTGGCTGAGTTCTATTTAGGTTGTAGACATGTTTGCTGAGCCGGTGCGTTTCGATGCAAATGTTTTGTCACCCTGCTAGTTAACATTGTCAGTGCGCCTTTGGTGAAGCATTGGTGTTTGTCCTGTTTGTTATTTATATGCCTCAGTTTGTGGTTCTGTCTCTCAGTGGTTTGCACACAGGGTCTAATTCAATGTGTTTTTTGATGGAGTTCCGGTTCGAATACCAGGCCACCAGGAGTTCCCTGGCATGTCTCTGTTTGGCTTGTGCGATTATGGATGTGTTGTCCTAGTCAAATTCGTGTCCTTCTTTGTCCGTGTGTAGTGAGACAAGTGAGAATTGGTTGTGTCTCTTGGTGGCTAGTTGGTGTTCATGTATCTGTATTGTCAGTTTTCTTCTAGTTTGGACAATGTAGTGTTTCTCACAGTCCTTGCATGGTATTTTGTATATTACCCTGGTTTTGCTGGTTTTGGATATGGGGTTATTCACGTTGATCAATAGCTGGTGTCAGGTAGTTGTTGGTTTGTGGGCTACTCTGATACCTCGGGGTCTGAATAGTCGTGTGTTCATCTCTGATGTGTCCTTGATGTACGGTAG
The DNA here is from genome assembly GCF_021869965.1 of Rhincodon typus. Classification (NCBI taxonomy): domain Eukaryota; kingdom Metazoa; phylum Chordata; class Chondrichthyes; order Orectolobiformes; family Rhincodontidae; genus Rhincodon; species Rhincodon typus. Next base: position 34,129 of record NW_025966367.1, read on the forward strand.
GTGGTTAGTGTATCTGGTCATGTTGTGTCTTCTTGTTGTAGTCTGTCTCGGAGGTAATGGCCAATTGTGTTTTTTTGGGTTTCCACTCCTTTTGAAGACTCTGTATATGTGCTCCTGTTCTGCTTTGCGTAGCTCTGGGTTGCTGCAGTGTGTTGTGGCTCGTTGCATTGCAGCAACCCAGAAATGTGCAAAGCAGAATAGGAGTATCAATACAGATTTTTCAAAAGGAATGGATACCCTAAAAGCACAATCTGCTGTTACCTCTGAGACAGACCACAACAGGAAGACATAACATGACCCGACTCACTTATCACCCTACCATACATCAAGGACGTATCAGAGATGAGCACACGACTACTCAGACCCCTAGTATGACAGTAGCCCACAAACCAACAACCACCCTGCAGCAGCTACTGATGACTGTAAAGTACCCCATACCCAAATCCAGCAAAACCAGGGTAATATACAAAATACCATTCAAGGACTGTGAGAAACATTACATCGACCAAACCAGAAGAAAACTGACAATAAGGATACACAAACACCAACTAGCCACCAAGAGACACAACCAATTCTCACTTGTCTCACTACACACAGACAACGAGGGACACAAATTCAACTCGGACAACATATCCATAATTGCACAAGCCAAACAGAGACATGCCAGGGAATTCCTGGAGGCCTGGTATTCTAACTGGAACTCCATCAACAAACGCATTGAATTAGACCCTGTGCACAAACCACTGAGAAACAGAGCCGGAAGTGGTACCAAACACCCCAACAAACTGAGGCATATAAATAACAAACAGGACAGAACGCCAACGCTTCACCGGAGGTGCACTGATGATGTTACCTAGCAGGGTGACAAAACGTTAGCAACCAAACCCACTGGCTCGGCGAGCATGTCTACAACCTCATCCACAAGTGGAGCTACAAATCTTCTCAAAAACTTTAAACACCTACGAGTTTGATTTATCCCGGTTTTTCTGTACAATGTCATACCTGACAACTTTCCAACTTGTTTAGTAGATGCCAGTGTTGTTGCTGTCCTGGAACTACTCGAGCACATTTCTTCAGATTTATTGTTGGAATGTTGTCAGGGCCCACAGCCTTTGCAGTGTCCAGTGCCTTCAGTTGTTTCTCAGTATCAGGTGTGTCTCTCTCTATACATCTCTCTCTCTGTATACATCTGTCGCTCTCTCTATGCCATCTGTGATGCTGGGGAATCTGCAGAGAAGGCCAAGATGGATCATCTGCTCAGCATTTCTGGTGAAAATTGCTGCAAGACCTCAGTCTTCTCTTTTATCCTGATGCTTTGGGCTCACTTGCCATTGAGGATGGGATATTTGTGGAGCCTTATCCTACAGGGAGTTTTTAGTTGTCCACCACCATTTAATACTGGATATATCAGAACCGCGGTGTTTGTGTCTGATTTGATGGGTGTAGAACTGCTTAGCTCTATCACGTGGTGCTTTCACCATTTGGAACATGAGCAATCCTGTGTTGTAGCTTCAAGGTATGCCTGGTGCTGCTCCTGGCATGTCCTACTACACTCTCCATTGAACCATGGTTGATCCCCTGGCTTGACAATAATGGTAGAAATTGGGATATGCTGGGCCATGAGGCTGCAGATTGTGCTGGAGTACAATTCTGATGCTGCTGGTAACCCACAGCACCTCGTGAATGCTCAGTTCTGAGTTGCTCAATCAATTTGAAGTCTGTCCTGTTTAGCACGGTGATAGTACCACACAACATGATAGAGGTTGTTGTCAATGTTCATCTCCACAAGTACTGTGCGGTGGTCATTCTTACTGATACAGTCATGGACAGATGAGGCTGCAACTGCCAGATCGGTGAGGATGAGGTCAAGCTTTTCCCCGCTTGGTTCCTTCACCAATCGCTGCAGGCTCATTGAAACAGTATGTCCTTTAGGACTTGACCAGTTTGGTCAGTAATGGTATTGCTGAACCATTATGATGAAGTCTCTTACTCACTGTACGTTTTGTGCCCATGTCACCCTCCTTGCATTCTTCCAGTGATGTGCAACAGGGAAGAGTAGTGACTCATCATTTAAGGAGGGAGTATGTAGTAATGAACAAGGTGTTTCCTTGCCTATGTATGACCTTTAAGCTATGAGATTATGTGAGGTGCGAAGGAATGCTGGGGACCCTGAGAGCAACTCCTGACATATTACTGTGCCACCATCTCTGTTGGGTCTATTGTGTTGCTAGAATATATCCAGGGATGCTGATGGGACATTGTGAGTAAGATATGATTCTGATAATATGACTGTATCAGCCTGTTGATGAACTAGTGTGTGAGAGAGCTTTTGCAATTTTTAACACAAACCTTGGATTTTGGGAGGGAGAACGTTTTTGTTTTGAAATATTTCAGTGGTTTGATACAATTGAGTTCCTTGCTAGAGGGCAGTTACGAGTCAACCATACTGCCCTCAGACTGGAGTCGCATTTAGGCTAGATAAGACTAGGTAACAATTTACCCTCCCTTATTTATATTAGTGAACCAGATGTATTTTTGCAACAATCGACCATGGTGTTATGGGCATCATTTGACTTTTAATTCCAGATTTTTGTGAATTCGAGTTCCACCATTTGCAGTGGTGAGATCTGAACCTGGATTCCCAGAACGTTACATTGGTCTGTGGATTACCGGCCTAGTAAACAATACCAATGCCATCGTCACCTCAGTGTGAGATGTTCTCTGTCTCCTTGCTCTCTGTCCATCACACCAGTCTTGTTTTGCATTTTAGTGACTTCATGGATATCATTGTATGATTGTTGACGTCTTGAATCAGTCCATCAGGACACTGGTCACTGTCATCTTAAGGACACAGGAATAGGTATAGGTCATTTAACCCCTCCATTGCCCATCAACATCACCACATAAGTTTGCACATGGCCCATTTTTCTCCTGATCCCTATCTTTGTTTTGTGACTCATTATTCTTTGTATCTTTCTCATTTGTTTTTACATTTTTGTACGTGTTTTGTCTTGCTTAAAAAGGAGAAGCAGGTTTGATATAACTTTTCTTTTATTTGAATACCTTCCACTCATCTGCCTTCATTTCCACCATAACGCACGCCTGTGGTTAGCCCTGCTGCCTCAAAGCACCAGGGACCCAGGTTCGATTCCAGCCATGGGCGACTGTCTACGTGGAGTTTGCACATTCTCTTCGTGTCTGCGTGGGTTTCCTCCGGGTGTTCTGGTTTCCTCCCACAGGCCAAAGATGTGCAGGTTAGGTGGATCGGTCATGCTAATTTGCCCCATGGTGTCCAGGTGTGTGCATGCTAGATGGATTAGCCATGGAAAATGCTGGGTTACAGGGATAGAGTAGGGGGGTGGATCTGGCTGGGATGCTCTTCAGAGGGTCGGTGTGGACTCAATAGGCCAAATGGCCTGCTTCCACAATGTAGGGATTGTAACTATTGAAATTGTCATAACAGTACATTTTCCCACTACTCCTCTCTTCCCACACTCCCACTGGAGCGACAAGTTATCACCCTGAACCTTCCCTCAGTCACCCTCATCCTGCCTTCCATGCCCTTAGAATGACCACCTTCATTTGATCAAGCTTCTAGCTGTCACCCTCAACCTTCCCTCTATCACTGTTGACTTGTCCTTCGTTTCCTTGATCTCCCTTCTTGCTTGCTTCCAGTAAAAATTATTCCTCCTACTGAGGTTCCCTCCGTATATCCAATACCATTCTACTTAAAGCCACTACAACATGGCTGTCTTCCTTGGACAACCATGCCCGATCTCCTCTAACTACCCTCCCTCCCACAAATGGCCATGTCTTAACCTCCCTGGACACTGTCCACCTGAGCTCAAAGCAACAGCTCAGTCTTCGCTTCCCTGATCCAACAGGAAAAGCAGTGCCTAGTTTCTCCAAATCCAACAGGAAGATTACCTTGCCTCCTGCACTTCTACTCTGTTGTGAATCTGAAGGCACATGTTTCTTGTTTGCTGCTCACTTAATCATAAATGTGTAATTTATTCTAGCAACCAATGATTATTGAAAATGTAGGACATGCTAATAAATTAAAAATAGATTACTGTTGCTTGCTGTGGGCACCTTGATCTGCCTTTAATCCCCCAACAACCTAATTCCAACATTTCATTTCCCAACTGCCCCAGTCAGGAAGCTGGTGTTTTGCCTTTTGCAGAGTTAAGTGACTTGTCCCACCATTTTTCAGCCCCAGGATCTTTGGTAGATACCGTCCCTCCCAGCAGGTATGGTTTAATTAGATTGATGCATGGAATTAATTGGGACACTGAAAATGACTAGATGTTCTGGTCCTAAACAGCACAACACTACACTGAAAAATGAAGGCTGATCAAAGAAATGTGTTTTCATGTAAATAACATTTGAAGGTTACACCAGCGATTTGTTAGCTGGTGTGTTTTTGATCATCTGTTTCAGGGTTTAAATTTGTCTTTTGTTAATCAAAATATTTTTCATTAAGATTGTTTCTGATTCCATTTTTAACTTTGTAATTCTGCAGAGTAGTTGATATAACGGAAGCAAGTGTAATCATAGCCATCTCCTCTCCACATAGAAGTGAGTCTCTTGAAGCAGTGAAATATTGCATTGCGACTTTGAAAGCAACAGTACCAATATGGAAGAAGGTATGCACTTTGACATCTGGGGATGAAACTTTGCCTGTGGCAGTGGTGTAATGTTGACATCAGCAAATTGGCTAACCCTTGATTTGGAACGCTGAAAGATGCATTTCACTCACTCGATACGTTTTCAAAAAATACTTTCCAAATTCTCTCTTTGTTTAACCTGTCATCAAGATTTGATTGTCCAAGCAACAGAAACAAGGATGGCATATTCCAGCGTGCAGTTATTTCTCAAATTTTAATCACCCACTGACTTGAAGGTTGGAGTAGGGCTGTGGATGTGGGGATGCAGATAGAATGCTACAAAACTTCATTAAAGAGTATCTCTGGGAAAATAGAAGATTCTGCTGCAGAAACACTTTTTAGTCTTTTGCTTTAGATGACACCAACTATTTATACTTCCACCCTCTATGAAAGTTCTCCCTCCATCTTCCAAAAGTGAATTTCCATCTCCTGTCATTGAACAGCAAATTTCATAGTTTCTACTCATGCTAGTCCTCTCAACTACATGAGAGATGTGCAAGTTCAAACAGATTTGTACTTCTGCAGATTAAGTTCAGCCAAATTTTAAATCAAAACTGTGTCGCCTCTGACTCCAGAGTGCTTCCTCTCTATGCTTCATGTTTTTAATGTATTTGTTGTCACAGTGTATACTCTTGAGCTTCATCTCACTGTAACTCGTGTGCCTCAAGTTTGAGGTGCCTGGGAGCTTCATGTTAGTGAGAGGCCGCTGGCTTTGTGTTTGGCTCTGCAATTTCCTAGACCATCCAACTCAGGCTGTGGGTGGAGCACATCTCTGCCTCTTTTCTGGCATATGTGAAGTTATCAGAGTGTAATCATTGGAATGGTGCAAATGCGCATCTATCAGGAGAGACAGCTACACCATCCATTGCTATTTTATATCTGTTACTGCTCCTCTGGTCTGTGTTACTATGCTTAACAAGTTGGACTGAATGGCATGATGTGTCACAAAGTATATGAGGTCACTAGCATATGCCTCTACATCTTCAGAAAACTAGCTGATAAAGTGAAACCAGTCTGTGACGTGGAGCCTATCTATGATACTGGCATTTCTTTACTAATTGAAAGCTGTGGTATTGGTGAGAATGTGAAACAACAACAGAATGGAGAAACAACACTCATATGCCTTTTTCAAGATTTGGTCAATTAATTAAAGATTCAGAACACCAATTTGATGGTTTTGATCCAGCTTTTGCAAGCCTATATCACAGAGGATAGGGGAGGCGATGACCTAGTGGTTTTATCGCTAGACTATTAATCCAGAGACCCAGATAGTGTTCTGGGGACCCAGGTTTGAATCCAGCCACGGCTGATCGTGGAATTTGAATTCAATTAAAATATCAGGAATTAAGAATGTAATGATGACCATGAATCCATTGTTGATTGTCGGAAAAACCCAACTGGTCCACTCATGTCCTTTGGGGAAGGAAGCTGCCATCCTTACTTGGTCTGGCCTGCATGTGAATCCAGACCCACAGCAATGTGGTTGACTTTTAACGGCCCTTTGGGCAATTAGGGATGGGCAATAAATGCTGCCTAGCCAGTGACACCCTCATTCCGTAAATGAATAAGAAAAAGAAACACAATAATAACACAACCATTTAGAAATGCAAATGTTAAGAGCATGATGATTTCTGTTTTTGAAAAAATTTATTTTATATCTGTTTATAATTTAGGAGATTTATGATACAGAAGAATATACCTGGAAGGAAAATAGGGAATGTCAGTGGGCACAGAATGGACAGAAATAATTATCACAGGATGTGTTGCTGAAGCAAGTAACTTTGAGTCAAAGTAAAGTGATTAATGAATTAATTGAAAATGGTGATTTGCCTTTGCACTGTAGTTGTATGTACAAAAATGACATGACAAGCAAACTCTACATAATGCTATACTTTAATATAAAAATATGTATGATCTTTTCATGTTATGAATTTTCAATCTGTTGAAACCTGTTGAGTGGATGCCTTGTTAATGCAAGTTAATTTCATTCTGTTTATAAGCACATTTTTAAACAAGCATATGCAAAAATGTTATTCAAAATTAAATTCTGAAGAAAATTATGTTCAAAGGGATCTTTTCTATAAATTTTAATATGTAAAAGCTGTTCTGTGCTTACTCGGTTTGTTACTCTATTTAGCTCTGAAAATAAATTTAAAGTATAATACCGTTTTTCTTCTCCTTGTGCATTAAAAATTGCAGGAAAATTAATTGTTGAAAATATGGAATTGACCAGCATGAAAAATATTTGCCAGATGTTTTTAGTACATGATTGTCTACTTCATTTGCAGTAGTATGCTCTATATTATAAAGTGATGAAATTTAAATTTTAAAATACGTAATGGTGACCTATGTATGCAGAACATAGTATTTTCAGCAGTGAACATTTGTGAAACAATTATGAATTATTCTGTGATTTACAATGTGTGCAACTGGAGTTTTCACAGCCATAAATACAGGATTTTAACTGGTTTGAATTTTTCTTTGAATGGCAGCAAATTGACAAGCACATAGAGAGCTAAAAATATTAGATTTGGGAAGGAAAACTGTTCTAAAGTTGAAATCAGAATCATTGAAGCAAATTTCATAATTTGTATGTTTAAATAAAAAAAATCATGCTACTGCAACTATTTGTTGGATGTCTTTTTGATAAGAACACTCTGGACTTAGTAGAATTCTATTGTGTTTTCAGTGGGGCTGGTTTGCTACAGTAAAGGTCATTTAAAAGACAGTGGGCCCCTACTTCTTGTTGAGAATCTGTCTTTATAGTGGGGAGAGAACAGAACATTGTTGTAAGGGTGAATTTCAGTGCAGACTTACCCAACATAACTGGTAGAAAAGCCCCAGAAGGCCTCAAAATGGCAAGAGCTTCACAGAAATTAACCAGACTCACCCACCCATATTTGGCCTAGAAGTCAGTTATTTTCAATGATCTCTGTTTTGCTTTTTCAGCTAGAAAGAATTAAACACAGTTCACTGTAAATGTGAAACATCTCCTTTCCAATATTTAGACTGTACTGTAGAATAGATGAATTGTGACCTCTAATGGTGGTATTGAACATGTGCGGTTCCCAAGTACTCAGCTGTATTACCAAGGTGTTGGATCAGGTATTTACATATCCTGGGTAGGCCATAGAGTCATACAGCATAGAAACAGACCCTTTGGCCCAACTTGTCCATGCCCAGTTAAGTCCCATGTTTCTAACCCAAATTTCCACCCTGAGCTCAGGAATGATCTCGGGTAGGAGGGAATTAACCCATCGGAAATTTAAGCTTCTGAAGCAGGGTCGTAATAGACTCAAAATATTTCTCTGTTCGAATGTGACTCTGTTTCTCCCTCCACAGATGTTGCGAGACCTGCTGAGTTTCTCCATCATTTTGTGTTTGTTTTAGATGTTTAAGCTTCCCAGGCAATTACCAGAGGTTTTAATAATTTTCAAACATTCAGAACTATAAACAATCTGGAGACAGCACAAAAAGAGGCCGTTCAGTCCATTGTCTCTGCGCCAGCTGATAAATTAGCTACCCATTCTTATCCCTCTTATCAGCACCTTGTCTGTACCTTTACAGGTTACAGTGTTTCAAATTCAGATGCAGGTTACTTTTTAATGAGTTGACAGTTTACACGTTAACTACGAAACTGGACAGCAAATTCCAGACACCCACCACCCTTTGAGTGAAAAGACTTTTTCCTCCTCTCTAATCCTGTACTGCCCACCTTAAACCTGTGGTCCCTAGTAACTGATCTCTCTACTGGGGGAAGGGGTCTTACCTGTCCACTCTTATCCAAGCCCCTTTACTATTTTGTACACCACAATTAAGTAAACCCCAGCACTCCGATCCCGGCGTCTCCTCTGTTCTAAGGAAAACAGCCCTGACCTATCCAATCTTCCCTTGTTGCTGCAGTTTTCAAGGCATGATAACATTCTTGTAAATCTCCTCCATACTCTCTCTAGAGTATTTTTTTCTCTCCCTGTAATGTAGTGACTAGAACTGTGCACAGAATGTCACTGTGGCCTAACCAGTTTATTATATAGTTTCAGAACTATATCCCAGCTCATGTACTCAACATCTTGCTCAGTGAAGGAAAACATCCCATATGCCTTCCTTACCACCTTGTTTCCCTGTCCTCCCATCTTTAGGGACCTATTGGCATGCACTCCAAGGTCTTTCATTTCCTCTAACCTGCTCAATATCCTCCTGTTTATTATGCATTCCTCTGCCTTGATTGCCCTCTCCAAATGGAAAAGCTCACATCTCTGGATTGAATTCCATTTGCCACTTTTCAGCCTGCTCATCTAAGCCAAAGAGGTTTTCCTGCAGTTGACGGCAATCTATTTTTGAGCTCAGCTGATGTTGTTATTGGACAAGTCAGATCCCAAACTGAAATCTGGCTTAATTTTATTTATCAAGGTAGCTATTCACTGAAATGGAAGTACGCGATGCTGCAGATTTGGTTTCAATGATACAGAAATTTACCAAGCAAAAATAGAACGAAAATCAAATAAGAAACCAAGCTTTTTGCACAGTACATAATTTGAAAAATTTTGAAATGCACAGTACAGTGACAAGTCTATCACCTTGACTGTTCAGTACTCCCAACTGTAACATGCTACCTGCTTCCCTTCCTGAGTTAAAAAGCAAAGTAAGGCATGGAGATTGGCGGTCTTCCAGTAAGCACAAAGTAACTGTTTGCTAAGAAATAAATCTAGGAGCCAAAAAATACATTCTATTTCGATGAATGTGATGTGTATATGTCCCTGTGCGCAAAGTAACCATGCAGAAGCATGCAAGTTGTATTTTTCCCTGAGCTCCAAAGTGAGCTCTTGAACAAACGAAGAGGGAGTGAGTTGGACAGTGAGCACAGATGGTTGATGTGGTCAAACGGGTAGTTTGCTCATACCACATTTGTGGACCAAGGATGAAAGAAGATGTTGTCCATGGAGCAAGTGGGATGTTGTGAAAAAGACAGTGGGGAAGATCAATTGGCAAACAACAACCACCAGTTCCACATCTACAAGTTGGGAATTTATGCCGACGAGTTTCTCAGGAAAGGAGAATCAAAAGTGGTGTGGAAATAAGACAAGTTCAGTTAATAATGCGATGTGAAAGCATGGAAATAAGGTAGTTGCCTTGTGTTAGTAAGATTCTGAACTCACTACTGAAGTGTTTGAGGGGGAAAGTTGTGAAAATTGTTCGCCATGTTGAGATTCTTATTTTTCCATCCTCACCATACTTTCTCAGCCCTGGCCATGTCAAACCATGTCAATCCAGGGAGGGGAAAATTCTGCTCTGGAATGTTTCGCAGGGATACTGATTCATTTCCAGAAGAATGCTTATTATTAGGTAGGCCTGAATACATGTTGATTTGAAAATGTTTGGGTAATTCCTTAACAATTTTCTATCCGAATTTTTACTCATAGCCTCGTCCACCTTTTCAAATTTATCCTGGTTTAATTCCTTATCTCACTTGAATTTGATTTGAGATGTTGTTCCTTGGATGTGGAGACCGGAATTGCATGTCATCCAGAGATTGCCTTATGTGCAATTGCGGCAAGACTCACTTATTCTCGTGCTCCAATCACCCTGTAATAAAAGCCAATGTTGCTAATTGCTTGCTGCTCCGCACACTTTCAGCGTTCCTTGTACGAGTACAGCCAAGTCTCTCTCTAAGTTTTAAGTTTTAACTTTTAGAAATATCAGGGCTTTCAAATTGAATGAACTTAAAACTTAAAGCCCATTTTTTATTCTCTCTCTCTATCTGTTTATTCAAGCCGAGAACAGGACTGGAGAAGGATAATAGATGTGTAAAAGCTCCTGTGGAAACAGCACCCTGGAAAATTATGTTAACAAAACTGCTCTATAATCGTAATAGCATTTAGACTAAAAGAAAACACAGAGGTCCGGTATTGTATATATTTTTAATGAAGTCTGGGAGCCACAGGAACTACAACAATCCGTATGAAAAGAAGTTAATGCATAATTGGAAAATCATTTAGATTTTCATTTCACCATGCAAACCACATGTGTAAAGTTGAGGCAAAAAACCCTAATAAATACTAATTGAAAACTTAATGCAGGGAAAATTCAAATAATTCTATATATATATAATATATATATAAACATACCAGTGCAAATAGCAAAGTCCCCACCAGTGCACCATAGCTGACTTTTATGTAAGAATTCAAACAACTACCAGAGTGCTCAGCACACTTGATTTACAACAGTTTTTTTGGCAGTTTTTTTTTAACAAAAAAAAACAAAACAAAAAAAACAAAACAAAAATACAATCGCATATTGGAGGCAGAATAATTAATCCACATGAAACATTAACTGCTAATCACATTATTTAAAACAGTACCAGACCTGAAAAGTCTTTTCTCTTGTTATTTCTTATGATTTTCACCTAATCCCAAAGATAAATTGTATAAAAACAATTCCTAACAAATATTGTGCAAAAAACATTAGGAAAGTTTTATTTACATAATTTGTACCATTGAACACACACCATGACAGTGGCTTTTATAAATTAAGCCCATCACACAGTGGGTTGTTATAATTGTGGTTAGGATACTACTTTGAGCTTAGAATATGTCACAAGTATATTTCAGATGAATTTCCTTCACTGATCAAATTTGAAATACCGAAACATGTATGTGACACAGTGCAGTGAAATAAGTATCTCTTCAAGGATAAAGTTTAATAGTATATCACTGCAGTCTGATTGACAACATTGCATTGCAATTCAAAGCATACAATTTTAAATCTAGAATTAACTTTCCACAGTTTGTGATGTGGTACCATATTGTGTGTAATTATTGGATACATGTTATGCCACTGTTTTTGATCAGATCCAATATTTGACCTTGGTCAGTGTACATATGAAGACAGTGGGGATAACTTTTAATGTGTTGATGGCAGGAACCTTGGATCACCACTTTAGAAACTTGTACAGCAGTTGCATGCATGTATCATATATATGAGTTTCACTGTTAATGTGCAACGTTTCCTGCCATGCAGAGATTTGTACTCAGCATCTCAGTGGTATTCAGTAAAGTACCACACAGCACCGTTATCTTTTATTTGTTGCTGCTGATACTAGTTGGAAGTTAAAATGTCCTAAGATGTAAATGTTACTATGTTTATCATTTACAGTATGGATATTATATAACAAAATTCAATGACTATCAATTACTCACCATGTATCATCCAATTAAAATGTAAAGCATATTTTGTGAAACTGAAACAGTGAAGTTATATTTTGAAATCTGAAGGATTAATGGTGAAATTTCTGGGAAAATTGTCCATTTTTCTTTATAATTGACCATGCACAAATTAACTTGCTGTCTTAGAAATAATGCATTTTAAAGCCATGTATCTCCATGGTTTTTTAGTGTGTCAGTTACAGAGAAAAACAAGCACATTTTCTTTTTCTTTAAAAGTAGAAATTTCACTTCTGTAAAATGTAAACAATGAATGTACAGAACATTCATATTTTTCTGGAATATTGTCAAACTCACTCAATAGTGAGTTGATATTTCATATCATTTTGTGAGCAGATACTTCAGCTGTTCAATCCAAAAAGTACTGCTAAACAGAACAAATAACATTCACAGTGGACTTAAATATCGTTTGTTATTCTTCTTCAGCATCTTGGTCACCGTTGTTTTCGTTGTCCTCTTCATCCTTTTCCAGTTTGTTGTATTTTCTTTTAAAGAATCCCAGCTGTTTTTTTCAGGGAAGAAAATGTCATTCAGATTAATCATTCAAATTAAAAATCCACATTTCCTCAAGTAACCAGCTAATGGGATTCACTCAACTATGAACTGCTGTGTTCCCTTCACAGGTGATACTACAGGTGATCCTAACTTATACCATATATATCTGTAATGTAGTGTAACTCTTCTTTATTTTCTCTTTTTCTTTGTACCTAAGATGGCATCGTATGTTGGTGACATTGTACACTTTTCACTGTACTCCTGTTCTCTGTAACTTGAGTACATATTACAATAAACCTAATTCTAATTCTAATACTGGAGTAAATATGCTTCAAGAAAAGCAAGAAAGAAGCTCTATGTTCAAAAATGTGCATGGAGATTTGCCAATGGAAGGAGAAAAGCTTTCCTTTTCAGAGAGCTAGCACAAACATGTGCCAAGTGACCACCTTCTGAACTGTAACATTTTGTGATATTTTAAAAGTTATATTTATGCATGGACTGGGGGTGTCACTGGCTAGCCCAGCACTTATTTACTATCCCTAGTTGCTCTGAAGAAGGTGGTGGTGAGCTGCCTTCTTGAACTGCTGCAGTCCATGAAATGTAGATACAACCACAGTGCTGTGAAGAAGGGTGTTTCAGGATTTTGACCCAGTGACAGGGAAGGAATTTTTTTAATTCACTCATGGGACATGGGCATCGCTGGCTGGCGACATTTTTTGCCTGGCCATAGTTGCCGTTGAGAAGGTGATGGTGAGCTGCCTTCTTGAACCATTGCAGTCCATGTGCTGTGGACTGATCCACAAAACAGTTAAGGAGGGAATGGCAGTATATTTCCAAGTCAGGATGGTGTGTGACTTGGAGAAGAACTTGTAGATGGTTGCATTCCAATACATCTGCTGTCCTTGTCTTTCCAAGAAGCCACAAGTTTAGAAGGTACTGTTGGAGAGTTGCAGCTTATACATAATGCTGCCACATTGCTTCAGAGGTGAGGAGAGTGAATGTTGATGGTAGCGGATGGAGTGCCAGTCAAGCAGGGTGCTATGTTTACAGTATTAAGCTTTTGGAGTGCTGTAATAGCTGCATCTTACCTCCTCCTAACGCACTCCCCACCCTACTCTTCTATCCAGGAAAACATAGAGTATTCCATCATGCTCCTGCCCAGTGTCCTGTAGATAATGGATAGGTTTTGGGGATACAAGAGGTGAGTGTCTCACTGCATAGTTACTAGCTTCTGACCTGTTCTTGTAGCTACAGTATTTATGTAATTAACCAGTTTAGTTTCTGGTCAGTGTAACCACCAGGATCTTGCTAGTGAAGCATTCAGTAAGGGTAATGTTATGTGGTATTGGTTCTAGAACATAGAACAGTACAGCACAGTACAGGCCCTTCGGCCCACGATGTTGTGCCGAATTCTTACCCTAAACCTAAAGTCTATCTAACCTCCACCGCTACCTTATATTATCATCCATATGCCTATCTAATAGTTGCTTAAATGCCCCTAATGAGGCCGACTCCACTACCCTCTCTGGCAATGCATTCCACTCCCCTAACACTCTCTGAGTAAAGAACCTACCTCTGACGTCTCCCCAGTATCTACCTCCTTTCACTTTAAAACTATGTCCCCTCATAAAAGCTACCTCCACCCTAGGAAAAAGTCTCTGGCTGTCTATCTATACCTCTGATCATTTTGTACACCTCTATCGAGTTACCTCTCATCCTTCGTCGTTCTAAAGAGAAAAGCCCTAGCTCTCTCAACCTTTCCTCATACAACCTGCCCTCCATTCCAGGCAACATTCTGGTAAATCTCCTCTGCACCTTTTCTAACGCTTCCACATCTTTCCTGTAATGAGGTGACCAGAACTGGACACAATACTCCAGATGTGGCTGAACCAGGCTTTTGTGTAGCTAGAGCATAACTTCACGGCTCTTGAACTCAATCCCTCTATTAATGAAAGCAAACACACCATACGCCTTCTTAACAACTCTATCCACCTGGGTGGCAGCTTTCAGGGAACTATGAACATGAACCCCAAGATCCCTTTGCTCCTCCACACTGCCAAGAATCTTTCCGTTAACCCTGTATTCTGCTTTCAAGTTTGTCCTTCCAAAATGAATCACCTCACACTTTTCAGGGTTAAACTCCATCTGCCACTTCTCAGCCCAGCTCTGCATTCTATCAATGTCCCTTTGTAACCTAGAACAGCCCTCCGCACTGTCCACAACATGACCCACCTTCGTATCGTCGGCGAACTTGCTAATCCACCCTTCCACTCCTTCATCCAAATCATTTACAAAAATCACAAATAGAAGAGGACCCAGAACAGATCCTTGTGGTACACCACTCGTAACTGAACACTGTGTTGAATATTTTCTGTCCACTACCATCCTTTGTCTTCTAAGGGTCAGCCAATTCTGAATCCAATCTGCCACATTTCCCCCTATCCCATGCCTCCTTACCTTCTGCATGAGCCTACCATGGGGAACCTTATCAAATGCCTTACTTAAATCCATGTATACCACATCCACTGCTCTACCTTCATCCATGTGTTTGGTCACCGCTTCAAAGAATTCAATAAGGTTTGTGAGGCATGATCTACCCCTCACAAATCCATGCTGACTATCACGAATTAAACTGTGCCTTTCCAAGTGATCATAAATCCTGTCTCTCAGAGCCCTTTCCAATAATTTGCCCACCACTGCCGTCAGACTAACTGGCCTGTAATTTCCGGGGTTATCCCTGTTCCCTTTTTTGAACAAGGGAATGACAGTTCTATTCCCTCTTGTTGGAGAATGTCATTGTCTGGCACTTGCGTGGTGTGAATGTTACTTGCCACTTGTTAATCCAAGCCTGGCTGTTATCCAGGTCTTGTGGGATATGGAAATTGACTGCTACAATCTTGTAATTGAGCTGAGTGGCGCTCATGGAACCCAAACTCAGTATTGGAGGGCAGTTTATTCCTAAGCACCGATAGCACTGTTGACGATCCTTTACTGATGTTTCAGAGTAGATTAATGAGACTGAGTAAACTGATATATCCTGCTCCTTGTGCATAGGACATACCTGGGCAATTTTTCACATTGTCAGGATGATACCAGTGTTGTTGGGTGTACTGGAACTGCTTGGCAGTTTATGTGACTGCTTCAGTAGTACTAGTCTTCAGTAATATTTCTGGAATGCTGTCAGGACCCATATCCTTTGCAGAATCCAGTGCCTTCAGCCATTTGTTGGAATCACGTGGAGTGAATAGAATTCTTTAAAGGGAAGCATCTGTGATGCTGGGGTCTTCTGGAAGAAGTTGAGATGGATCATCCACTCAACACACTGGCTGAAGGTAGTTGTAATACGTTAACCTTGTTGTGTGCACTGATGTGATGGGATCCTCCATCATTAAGGTTGGGGATATTTGTGCAGTCTCCTCCTCCAGCGAGTTGTTTAATTGTCCAGTACTTTTCACGGCTGGATTTGGTGAGACTGCAGAGCTCAGATCTG